>NW_028145514.1:522500-552500 GCF_977016875.1 Pavona decussata | reverse complement strand
AATATTCTTAGTCCTTTCAATCTTAGACTAAAACGGGCGAACTAAAGTTGTTATTAAAAATTAGCTGTATTTTTGCCCGTAGGCAAGTTAAACAACGCACAAACTAGCATTTCTAATTTAAGGTTCTCCTTCCAGCAGCACTGACAGATTTAATTTTCGAAAGGTAAATTCAAAATTTGATCCAACAACAACAACAAGCTTTATTTGCATGACTATAACAAATACAGTATTGCAAAAGCTATTCATAGCTAATTATTGATTCGTTAACTAATTCTTAAGATAACTTAAAATAAAATAAAATAAAATAAAATAAAGTAACTGAAGTCTTTGCTTATTTTAAGCTTTTCATACAATAGAAGTAATCATTCCGCGGTCGGAGAGACATGGGTAAAGCAACTCGTGGTTCTAAATTGATACAGTCCGTGGATGAAACTGGATGGTGCTATTTATGTATTTTATGTTGCACGAGGCACTTAATTTAGGACAGTTTCTAATCAGCGCTCGCTTTTTATGAAAGCATCAGGTATTACCCGTAAATTGGCGAATTAAAAAGTTTCCTTCGCCTTATCAGTCGTTAACGAGGATAAGAGTGAGGTAGAATGGAATGGAATAGGAATGGGTAGAACGATAAACCGATTATACACTCTAAAACCAGCGGCGCTGAACCGTGAAATGGTTTCATAAGACTTCACAGCTATGTAAATGATTCATTGGCTTAAGAAATTTTGTGTTTAGTTGTCAATAGAGTAAAGAGTTGAGCTTCACTAATGCTTCGGTCCAGATAAGCCGCAGTTTACCGAGGTCCAGTTATTACAAATGATACAATGATCCCTGTGAAACCCGCAATGGAATTTTTAGTATTGCTAGTGTCAATATAAATGTGCTCATCATTGTGATTTTATTTTGTGCTAAAATTATTGTGCGAAGCCTCTGTTTGTTCATGGTGTGCAGTATGCTAATCTCGAGAACACGCTAACTTCTAGCTAAACAAATACACTTCATCGTGGCAGAGAATGTCAGGGTTGAGGATTAAAATCCGAAACTTGTGCTAGCCTGCGAAGCAGGCGGGATGTTGGGCGAAAGAGAAAACGTGGGGCGAACGAGCGGCGAATCTGCGAATGGGAGTTTGTTTTTTTTTTTTGAAAATGGATGCTTGTTTTTGGACGAGGGCTTACCTTCTTGCAGGACAATTCAACGGAATCCGCTATTTTGTAAACAAGCAAAAACGGTACGTCAACAACGAACGCTTTCGGCGAGAATAGGTGAGCTGTGAAACTAAATGTTTTTTAAGCTTCAGCTTATCCTCCGTGGAGCAAGAACAGCACGTGGAGAGGGACTGGAAATAAAATCTCCCAACTCCCATTTTCAAAAATATACTCGCATTTTCAAAAAAACAAACACCATTGTCAAACAAAGCAAACTCCCCTTTTGAAAAACATACTCGCATTTTTACGACTCAACCTCCCATTTTTGAGAAACGTCAGCGCCCCTTTAAAGCTTAAATCCGTAGAAAAACACGCAGATGTAAAAACGTTAATAACTGTCAATCTATTACAATTACATCTTGCTCTAGTGTGGATTATTGCTAACTGCGGTCTGAATAACTGCGGTCTGAATAGGCACAAACATGAATTACATTACGTGCAAACAAAGACCATTTTTGGGTAAAAATTTAGACAATGTGGCAAACGTTTTCGCGGTAGTTATATAAAAAAAACCACAATAATTTAGTACCACGCCGATTGAGGGGAAGGGGGGGGGAGGGGAGGGAGGGGCGTAGGTATTACTTGGATTATATCTTATAGAGCGTTTTCATTCACGTGACTACCGGCCATATTGGTTTACTGAAACAAAAGAAAGTATTTGCATAAAAATAGAGTACAATTCCCAGAGGATTAGTTTGGGACACCAACATGGCCGCCATTTCTTTGTTTTGGGACACGAACATGGCCGCCGTGACGTCATGTGAAAACATTCTCTATAACCAACACATAAGAGTGGGGGGGGGGGGGGGGTCTAAATTTATACCTCCTGTGGTCTGACCCTCGTAAGCGACCACAAGATCGTGTCATTTTGGGTTGTCGCTAACTGGAGGTTCGACTGTATTATGCGAATTCTACAGTCATACTCAGCGCCGAGCAGTTGGGATTTACAGGACAGTCAGATCTCTCTTACAACAATTTCATTTTTTCTCTTCCCAGTCTTATGTATTCGTTATTTTAGAATTTGGGGTAAGATTCTGCCCTTCCGCCATTCCTGGTTTTAGAATCGCCCCAAAATAACAGTGTTTTTGGTCACATCCTTGCTCAAATTTAACTCTCTTCTAATTTATAATAAAAATTGTTATATATTATTCTTCTGGCTGTCTTGTGGAGAGTGGCTGGAGTTCATTTCGGGTTTCATGGCAATTACCAGTCAAGGAACTTTGATATAAGTTAGCTGAAGCCATAATTTGTTGGTAAGGAACTTTTTGAAGGAAAAAAATACTGAAATCAGTGACCACCTAAGTTTTGACCTCAAATTTAACCTGACAAAGATCGATAAAATAAAAAAACATTGTAAGTTTGGACTCCGTTTGAAAGTCAATGGCGAGTAGCTAGAAATGAACTTTCGTAAATTTTTTTCTTTGCTTGGGATTCTGGGTTTTGTTGCTGGTCAAAAGGTTCAAGGGATCCAAGGACAAGACTCAGAAAAAAACTAGAAAACCACATTTTAAACAGTGATTTGACATTACTTTTATTGTTTATCTTCCCACAGAAACCAGAAGCACATCTCGTTAATGCATGTGTGTCACCTTAAAATCTACGAATTTCCTGATTTTTTTGTTTGACTAAGCAAAGGTTGATTTATTTATTAAAATGGATTTTAATGGAAATCAGGACAGTTTATAAAATCACTGTTTATGTTTGTGTTTGGGTCACTTGGTGCACACAGCGCATGTCAGCTCCCTACCGCTGACATATGGATGACATGGTAGCGAGCCACAAACCCCTTCCACAGCGTACAGCAAGGCGCCATTACGGTTAGCATGTGTACCAGGAACATACTCTGGGTCTCCATCAACGCAGATGAAGTCACTTGAATGCTTGTGGCCATGATATTCCGTCATCAGGTACCCATGGTACTCCTCGGTCCATCCAGATGGACAGTCATTTCTTGCAGGCATCATCAGCATGGAGCCACGTGACTTGACATAGCACACAGCACAAGGTGCATCATGATCATGGAGATTTCTCTTAAAGGGAACCCCGTTATAAGTATTGACCTCATACTCCGTGCCATATATGTACCCAGAGGCCTGATGGCCATTTTTGTACTTGTCGTACTTAGGATTGTGTGGAAGGCAAAGATAGTTTGCTCCTCCACCGGGGTTATTGTAATGTTCTCCACCAATTAAACCTAACATGAAACAGAAATTAGCATGGGATTAGCAATGAATGATTTCATACAAATGGATGTTGTGAGAAGATATGAATTACTCTTGACTTACAAGCATTTACAAAAATAACCATGACAGCAAGATCTACAAAGCTAAAAGTTTATTGATCCTTTTAATGTATTTTTTTATTTCACAACTTAATTTTCTCATCCTTAAAATTACATATTAGTATTGAGTGTGATAGCAATCTGTGACAAATCGAAAACTTTTGGTTATTTTTGATCGATTTTACATTTTAATTAATTATACATTTCGTAATTTAGACACTTATCTATTGTAATACTCGCATATCTAGTTTTGTATGTATGTAAATATGCAATTCAGCTTTCGGGGTGCCAAGTATTTTATCAATAAACTATCAATCTATCTATTTGTAATTTTGACTTGGTTCGAAGCCAAGTATTTTCTCATAATTTTTGAAGATCCAAATGTTTATTGTGGCAAAAAATACCCTACTCTTGAATTCTAATTATTTACCTTTGTAGACTATCACGGCACCAGTAGGACATGTGGTCCTTCCCCAGCGAGTATACTTCACCCCTGACTGTGCAGTTCCATCTTGTCCTTTTTCTCCTTTGGTTCCTTGAGGTCCCTGATCTCCAGGCCTTCCAACAGCTCCCTGTTTACCTCTTGGACCAGGAGGGCCTGGGGAAGGTTTGTTGGTTCCAGGCTTCCCAGGCTCACCTGCAATACAATGATCATTAGACTTTCTCAAAGTCGCTCGCTCTGACGATCGCGCTTCGCGCTCTCTAAGCTCGACTTGTAAGCAAGTCTAAATGATCATGATCGTTTAGCTAAGGCAGCTTCTTTTTAGAATAGAGCAATCACGTTTAAAACTTTGTATTCGTCCAGTAGCCATAATCAGGGATAATGGCTCCTGATTCGTCTTGTTTTGTTTTTATAACTTCCCGTAAGCCAAGTTAAGTGTAAAGAACTTAGGACGAAGTTATAAGAATTCAAGAAAAGCACCTTTTACTCGGCTGCTTTGCCTACAAGTTTCTTCTGTCATTCCCTTCAGATGCCAGCAGATTAAATACAAAATGAACTGTTGAACAAAATGACGAAATCTCTTTCAGGGCTTCTCTCGCTTTTTAGATAATGAAAGCTAACTTAATTGCGCTAGAGATACCTCTGATTTGAATGTGTTTTTATGACTCAAATTATACGGTATTTGTTATAAGAAATTGATCTTAATTGTGACTTAGTATTTAGTAGCTAGCTTTGGTTCCACTCTCATTATCAGTCATTGTTTTTACTCGGAATTCCAATTGCAGAGGACACTACATACGATACCTTTTGGTCCAGTTTTCCCAGGGGGCCCAGGTGGTCCCATCCTTCCATTTCCACTATTTTGGCTACGTTGCCCTGTAAGATTAAACAACAGCATTAAAATATTTGGACCTTAAAGAAACAACTGTTCATGGACGCATAGTAGTTATTATAATTAATAATCTGCCTTCATGTCACTGTTACGATTATAGTAATTGTATTGAAGCTGTGTCCTGTAAACTGACCACCCTAGCGTGTAAACCGAAATTTAACTTGGGTATAAGTGAATTTTGGAGTCTTAACTTTACTTGCTTGGGCATGTATGCAGTCTCAAATTCTTTCTCCTCATGTAGTGATAATGGAAAACTTGTTATGAAACGTGTTGACGCAGTCTTTGTTTATACTAACCAAGAAGATAGGCCAAAAGCGACGAGTCACTTGATTTGAACGGGAATCGCAGTAATCCCTCAAGTCTGCAAAAATCATCAAAAAGAAGGAAGATTAGCTACAATTATTGAATCGATACTAAAACAGACTATCCTCCATTCTTAGAATGCGGTCATAACTTTTGTGTTTGTGGATAAAAAAAATGCCAGTGGCGCTGAACCTTCACAACATTGGAAAATTACTTTCCTCTTATTAAAGAGCTGTTTTTTTTAGATGCTGTGTCAACCGATTTTAGCTTTTGAGTCTATGGCTGAAATCTTTACGTCGTTTAATAAAAACTCGAGGGTACGGGTTCCTCTGTGGGCTACAAGGTGGACTCAACTTTTGAATCTTTGCATAAAATCCTAAATAGTGAAATCAAAGCTGTTGATCATGACTTCCCTGTCGTGCTCTTTGTTCTGTGGATCAAACACTGAAGAAAAGATATTATTGTACAATATTATGATATTATGTTTTGGATGATAATCGCGTTTTTTTAACCGTGAACAATATGGTTTTTATACGAAACACAACTCTCTTGTTCTGACTGTGAATATAAAATACAACTATATACAAAATACACTCATTTGATTTCCATAATTTTACTTTGGCGATTCGAAAAATGTCGATGGATAAATACAAATGGTAAAAATACTAGTTCATATTGATAGTTTGAAATTCAAATGGCAAAAAAATGCTTTTGAGGAGCGAATTCTTCAGAAACGAGGAAACGTCTAATTATGCTGCTCATTCGAGCGCTGTGTTTATGTCTAATTTTTGGATTATTTCAAGAATCTATGCCCCTTATCTCTTTCTTCAATATGCCGTAAGTGTATTTTCCTCGCACGGATAAGCCGAAATCGTTGAGGATTTACCTTAAACTAAAAAGTTTACTTTTGGTGGCGAAATTTATTCCGAGCATAAACTTCAATTTTGAAATTGGGAAACTATGGAAAATTGTATCAAAGCTCACCTTTTTTCTAAGGCTTGCAGTCGTTTTGCAACATCCGACAGGCTTAGAGTGGCATTCTTTTTAACTGATCTTCGCGCGCGGTGTAGCAAGGAAGGCTGCTTTTCACCAGTTTCAGCGCCATCAGCAGACAATGGATCAGCTTGTGGGTCGCCTCGATGTGTATCTTTCACAGATTCGCGCGTGGCAGCGATGTGAACCAGAATTGCGTTACACATCACTAACACAGCCACAAACCGCAGGCCCCCGCGAGGTGTAAGTACTGGAGAAAATTTCATTTTGGCCGAACGCGTTTTTTGTTGGTATAACTGAAAACTTTAAATTTACTTCCAGGAAGAAGGAAAACAACTTTTCTTCTCTTTACCAGAACGAGACTGTCGCTTGTAGTCTGTATTGAAGCACATGAATTGAAATTACTGGAGCATCTTTTCGAGAAAATTTTCGCGCAAATGACGTACCACCATCCGGTAAACATTACGTTTACAGTTTGTGAGAAAAGTAAAAAGAAAAGCTTATTTACAGTAGAAAAGGCAAACAAGTTTTTGAAGCGATTAATAAATTTACACTCTCGCAATCACTAAAAAAATGTGACCATTTTTCACATCAGAGTTTGTGAACTGGTGAACCATGTTTATCAGAATTTAAGGCGCAGCAATGATTTAAATCTCTGTCACTGAAAGACACAGAAAGAGAATTTTTTCCGGGGATTACAAGACGGTAATGATACAGCTTAATTATAGTTGAAATTATATTACATATTTTTACATTTTTTCTGTTACTATCGTTTGTATATTTTCAACATTGTAAGTCCTTTCAATCTTAGACTAAAACGGGCGAACTAAATTTGTTATTTAGAATTAGCTGCATTTTTGCCCGTAGGCAAGTTAAACAACGCACAAACTAGCATTCTAATCAGTTAGGTGCTCCTTCCAGCAGCACTGGCAGATTTAATTTCGAAAGGGAAATTTAAAATTTGATCAAAATGTCGCGGCGGGCGAGACATGGGTAAAGCAACTCGTGGTTCTAAATTTATACAGTCCGAGGATGAAAACAGGTGATCGTGAGCGGTTCTTGTGGTCAGTATTTATGTTATTGTGTTCAGCGCACGAGGCACTTAATTTAGACCAGTTTCTAATTCGCGCGCTTATTATGAAAGCATCAGATATAACCGGTAAAATTGATTAATTAAACAGTTTCCCCCGCTTTATCAGTCGTTAACAAGGATTAGAGAGGAGGCAGGCACTGATCAGTAGGAATGGGTAGAACGAGCAACCGATTATACACTTAAAACCAGCAGCCACCGAAACGTTGTTGAAATGGTTCACAGACTTCACAGTTATGTAAATGATTCAATTGCTTTAACAAATAGCAATGACATGTTTTATGTTTAGTTGCCAACAGTAAAAAGAGTTGAGTTTCACTAATGCTTCGGCCTAGATAAGTTGCAGTTTATATGTTCAGTTATTAAAAATAATCGCGGTGAAAATCGTCAAAGGAAGTTTTGGTATAACCAGTTTCAATAATGTGCTCGTCATTGCGATTTTATTTTGTGCTAAAATCATTGCGAGAAGCCTCTGTTTGTTCATGGTGTGCAGTACGCTAATGTTGAGAACACGCTAACTTCTAGCAAAACAAATGTACTTCATAGTGGCAGAGAATGTTAGGGTTGAGGATTACAGGGCCATACATAGCGCGGGGGCAGAGGGTGCAGCTGCCCCCGCCAGGAAAACTCAATTCAGTTTTTCTGACATAGTGTTTAAGTTTGCTGAGCCATTTCTTGTAGCTATGCTGCTCCCAAATCACACGAAAATCGACTAATTTGACTGAAAAAATCTTCCTTCAAAGTGAATTCCAAATAATTATTTTGGAAAATCTTTCGAGGTTAAAGCCAGTAGGAGTTTTCCTATGAAAATAATGATTTTATAATTTGGGCTCGGCCTGTGGTATAAAATTTGGTGGGTAAAGCCTGGTTTACACGTACGACGCAAGCATAAGCATAAGCACAAGCATAAGCACAAGAAACCCACGTGTAAACCGGTGCGACGCAAGCATAAGCGCCTTGTGCTTGTGCTTGTGCTTATGCTTGCGTCGTCCCGGTTTACACGTAGGACGCAACGACGCAAGCATAAGCACAAGCACAAGAAAATGGAACTATTTCCATTCTCTTGTGCTTGTGCTTATGCTTGCGTCGTTGCGTCGTACGTGTAAACCGGGACGCAGCAAGCATAAGCACAAGCGCAAGGAAATAAAACTGAAAAACATTGACAAGTTGTCAGCGTACAATCTAGTTACTCATGGGTTGCCATTTTCGGCCATGTTGGAATCAAATCTTGCGCCAAAAGGCAGCCCGGCCGCGCGATTGCGCCAAATTGTCCGCCAAATTTGTTTGCTTCTGCGCTTGCGTGTGTCACGTTATGCTTATGCTTATCGCACGTGTAAACATCCTTGTGCTTGTGCTTATGCTTATGCTTATGCTTGCGTCGAACGTGTAAACCAGGCTTAAATAAAGACTGACGCTACGCGACTCCCTGGCGCGTGTTTTAGCCTTTTAGCTTACACGAGTATGTTTTTTCAGAGCTAAATTGGTTTTTAAAGGCCTACGCTACTCTCATAACCATCTTCAACATCACAGGTCATTTGTGCCTGATGAGTTTTGATTTCCTCTTAATCTGTGTGTTCAACGACGGTGGTTTTGATGCCACATAGGGCATTTCAGTTGGGTTTGGTTTGGCTCATTTAAGTGCGTGATAGTTTTAACTGTCTTTCTTATTGAGATATGGCAATGCTTGGTTCAAGCAAAACAAGGAGTTAATGCCATAACTAAAGATCTTAGAGGCAACTTTCTGTGTATGTGTGTAGGGGTGAAAACAAAAACGTCCAACTAGAAACCCTGTCTGTATTAAGGTGTGCGGAGTTTGTCCCCTCAGACAAAAAATCCTACGTACGGCCCTGGATTAAAATCCGAAGCTCATGCTAGCCTGCGAGGCTGGCGGGATGTTGGGCGAACGAGAAAACGTTGGGCGAACCTGCGAGTTGAAGAATGGAAAGGGCGATTTGTAAGAGGCACTTTTGGGAGGAGGCGAGTTGAGATGTTTTGTCGAAGGGGAAGATTATAATTATCCTTACACACTGATATTCTGAGATGCTTCTAGAGTCCCTCTAATCTAAGACGCCAGCATCTCTCTCTCTCCTCAATTCTCATAAACTAGAAAAAAAGGGAGACCCGAAATCCAGGAATGACGGAACGGAGGAAAATTAAACTGCCTTTTTGAAAAACATACTCGCATTTTTACGACTCAACCTCCCATTTCTCAAAAAAACAGAAACGTCAATGTTCCTTTAAAGCTTAAATCCGTCGAAAAGTACGCAGATGTAAAAACGTTACTGTCAATCTATTACAATTACATCTTGCTTTACTGTGGATAATTGTTAACTGCGGTCAGCTTGATGCATCATCGCAACTGAATAGGCACAACCATGATTTACATTACGTGCAAAGATGATTTTTGTGTACAAATTTAGACAATGGATTAAATTTTCACTCAAACGCTTTCGCGGTAATTATATTGCAAAAAAAAAAAAAAGAAAAAAACACACACATAACAATTTAGGACCACGCTAGGGAGGGAGGGGGGGGGGGCGTAGGTATTGCTTGGATAATATCTTACGTTTTCGCGGTAACTACATTGAAAAAAAACGCACACACATAGAAATTTAGTTCCACAGCGGTTGAGGGGGGGGGGGGGGGTAGGTATCACTTAGATTATCGGTTATATAATCAACATATAAAAGCGGGGAGGGGGTAAATTTATCCCTTCGTTGGTCTGACCCCCGTAAGCGGCCACAAGCAAGATCGTGTCATTTTGGGTTGTCGCTAAATGGAGGTTCGACTGTATTATGCGAATTCCACGGTCGTACTCAGTGCAAGCAGTTGGGATTTAGAGGACAGTCAGATCTCTCTTACAACAATTTCATTTTTTCTCTTTCCAGTTTTATGTATTCGGTATTTTACAATTGGGGTTAGTTTCCGCCGTTTCGCCATTCCTGGTTTTAGGATCGCCCCAAAATAATAGTGTTTGGTCACATTCTTGCTTAAACTCCACTCTCTCCTAATTTATAATAAAAATAAAATTTATATATTTAATATTCTTCTGGCTGTCTTGTGGAGAGTGATTGGAGTCATTTCGGGTTTCATGGGAATCACCGGTCGACTTTGAAATAAGTTAGCTGAAGCCATGATTTGTCGGTAAGAAACTTTTTTGAAGGAAAAATACTAAAAGCAGTGACCGCCTAAGGTTTGACCTCAAATTCAACCTGACAAAGATCCATAAATAAAGTGGAGTGTAGAGGAATGGCTCAGTAATACATCAATCCCACCATGTCCTATTATAAACTGCTACTGGAATGAACACAGGGAACAACTCAAGTTCGAGTTTTTGTTAAAGAGAGATACAAGCGAAATAGTTCCCAGAGACTTTTTTCTTTATTTATGTGACTAAAATATACTGGCAATGTAGAAATGAAAGGGCCAAAAATATTTAGTTAGTCTTTCCATCTTTACATGAAGAAGCTAGAAAAGTAGATGGCAAGCTACAAATCAACAATTGTTGGACAATCACTCATCGCATTTTGCAGATCTCCTTTTTCTGTAAGTTTGGACTCCGTACTTGAAATGAACTTTCGTAATTTGTTTTCTTAGCTAGATATTCTGGGTTTTGTTGCTGGTCAAAAGGTTCAAGGGATCCAAGGACAAGACTCAGAGAAAAACTAGAAAACCACATTTTAAACAGTGATTTGACATTACTTTTATTGTTTATCTTCCCACAGAAACCAGAAGCACATCTCTTTAATGCATGTGTGTCACCTTAAAATCTACGAATTTCCTAATTTTCTTGTTTGACTAAGTTAAGGTTAGTTTATTTATCCAAACGGATTTTAATGGAAATCAGCACAGTTTATTAAATCACTGTTGATGTTTGTGTCTGGGTCACTTGGTGCACACAGCGCATGTCAGCTCCCTACCGCTGACATATGGAAGACAAGGGAGTGCACCACAAACCCCTTCCACGGCGTACAGCAAGGCACCATTGCGGTCAGCATGGGTACCAGGAACATACTCTGGGTCTCCATCAACGCAGATGAAGTCACTTGAATGCTTGTGGCCATGATGTGCCGTCATCAGGTACCCATGGTACTCCTCGGTCCATCCAGACGGACAGTCATTTCTTGCAGGCATCATCAGCATGGAGCCACGTGACTTGACATAGCAGACAACACAAGGTGCTTCATGATCATGGAGATTTCTCTTAAAGGGAACCCCGTTGTAAGAATTGACTTCATACTCCGTGCCATATACGTATCCAGCATTCTGATGGCCATTTTTGTACTTGTCGTACTTTGGATTGTGTGGAAGGCAAAGATAGTTTGCTCCTCCTCCGTGATGATTGTAATGTTCTCCACCAATTATACCTAACATGAAACACAAATTAGCATGGGATTAGCAATAAATGATTTTATACAAATGGTTATTGTGAGAAGATATGAATTACTCTTGACTTACAAGCATTTACAAAAATAACTATGACAGCAAGATGTACAAAGTTAAAAGTTTATTGATCCTTTTAATGTAATTTTTTACTTCAAAACTTGATTTTCCATCCTTAAAATGACATATTAGTAGTGAGTGTGATAGCAATCTGTGACAAATCGTAAACTTTGGTTATTTGTTTTGTAATTAATTATGATATGGCTCGAAGCCAAGTATTTTCTCATACTTTTTGAAGATCCAAATGTTTATTGTGGCACAAAGTGCCCTATTCTTTAAATCCAATAATCTACCTTTGTAGACTATCACGGCACCAGTAGGACATGTGGTCCTTCCCCAGCGAGTATACTTCACCCCTGACTGCCCAGTTCCTTGAGGTCCCTGTGCTCCAGGCCTTCCAACAGGTCCCTGTTCCCCTTTTGGACCAGGAGGGCCTGGGGAAGGTTTGTTGGTTCCAGGCTTCCCAGGCTCACCTGTAATACAATGATCATGATCGCTCAGCTTAGGCAGCTTCTTTTTAGAATAGAACAATCACGTTTCAAATTTTTTATTCATCTTGTTTTGTTTTTTAACTCCAGGTAAGCCAAGTGTAAAGAACTTATAGGAAGGAATTAAAGGAATTAAAGGAAAAGCTCCTTTTACTTTAGCTTTGCCGACAAGTTTCTTTTTTCATTCACTTCAGATCCCAGTAAATTAACCACAAAAATGAGCTGTTTAACAAAAGAAGGAAGTTTTTTTTCAGGGCATCCTTAGCTTTTTAGTTGATGAAAGCTAACTTAATTAGGCTAGAGGTACTTATGATTTCAATATTTTTCATGTACTCAAATTATACGGTATTTGTTATAAGAATTGATCTTAAGTGTGACTTTGTAGTTAGTAGATAGCTTTGGTTCCACTCTTATTATCAGTCAATGTTTTTACTCGGAATTCAAATTACAGAGGATACTACTTTGGATACCTTTTGGTCCAGTTTTCCCAGGGGGCCCAGGTGGTCCTATCCTTCCATTTCCATTGTTTTGGCCATGTTGCCCTGTAAGATTAAATAAGAGAGTTAAAATATTTGGACTTTATTGCAAGATAAAGAAACAACTGCTGATGCACGTTATAGTAGTTATTATAATAAATGGGTCCGTAATCTGCCTTTGTTTCACTGTCGTGAATACAGTGAATATCTTGGAGCTCTGTCCTGTTAACTGAGCGCTCTAGAGTGTAACCCGAAAATTTAACGTGGATATAAGTGAATTTTGTGGCCTTAACTTTATTTGCAGATGAAACAAAATAAACGCAGCATGTTCATTTGAAACAGCTCATTCGAATGTGACCCAAAGCTTGTGTCTTAGATGGTTGCGGTCCCAAATTCTTTCTTGCCATGTAGCGAGATTGAAAACTTGTTATTAAACATGTTGACGAAGTCTTTGTTTATACTAACCAAGAAGATAGGCTAAAAGCGACGAGTCACTTGATTTGAACGGGAATCGCAGTAATCCCTCAAGTCTGCAGAAAGATCACCATCAAGAAGGAAGATTAGCTATAGTTATTGAATCGATACTAAAGCAGATTATCCTTCATTCTTAGAATGCGGTCATAACTTTTGTGTTTGTGAATTAAAAATGCCAGTGGCGCTGAACCTTCACAACATTGGAAAATACTTTACTTTAATTAAAGAGGTTTTTTTTTAAGATGCTGTACCAGGCGATTTTAGCTTTTGAGTCTATGGCTGATGTCTCTACGTCGTTTAAAAAAATCTCGAGTGAGCCGAACAGTACAGGTTCCTCTGTGGGGTACAAGGTGGACTTAACTCTTGAATCTTTGCATAAAATCGTAAATTGTGAATATGAAATCAAAGCTGTTGATCTTCACTTCCCTGTGGTACTGGACCAAACACTAAGCGATCGAAAAGATAATTGTACAATACAATGTTCTGGATTATTAACGCGCTTGTTTTTAAACTGTGAACAATATGGTTTTTATACGAAACACAATTCTCTTGTTCTGACTGTGAATATAAAATACAACATTCTGCCACTCATTTGATTTCCATAATTTTACTTTGGCGATTCGAAAAATGTGGATGCATAAATACAAATGGTAAAACTACTAGTTCATATTGATAGTTTGAAATTCAACCGGCGAAAAATGCTTTTGAGGAGCGAGCTTTTCTTCAGAAACGAGAAAAAGTCTCATTATGCTGCTCATTCGAGAGCATTGTCTAATTTTTGTATTATTTAAAGCATCTATGTCCCCAAAATCTCTTTCTTTGATATGCCGTAAGTATATTTTCTTTGCACTGATCGACCGAAATCGTTGAGAATTGTACCTTAAATTACTTTTGGTAGCGAAATTTATCCCGAGCATAAACTTCAATTTTGAAATTGGGGAACTATGGAAAATAGTATCAAAGCTCACCTTTTTTCTAAGGTTTGCAGTCGTTTTGCAACATCCGACAGGCTTGGAGTAGCATTCTTTTTAACTGATCTTCGCGCGCGGTGTAGCAAGGAAGGCTGCTTTTCACCAGTTTCAGCGCCATCAGCAGACAATGGATCAGCTTGTGGGTCGTCTCGACGTGTATCTTTCACAGATTCGCGCGTGGCAGCGATGTGAACCAGAATTGCGTTACACATCACTAACACAGCCACAAACCGCAGGCCCCCGCGAGGTGTAAGTACTGGAGAAAATTTCATTTTGGCTGAACAATCTTTTCGTTGGTATAACTGATAACTTTGATTTTAACTTCCAGCAAGAAGGAAAAAAAAAACTTATTTTCTCTCCACCACAAGGAAACTGTTGTGTGCAGTCTATATGGAAGCACGTGAATTGAAACTACTAGAGCATCTTTTCGAGAAATTTTTCGCGCAGATGACGTAGCACCATCCGGTAAACATTACGTTTATAGTTTGTGAGAGAATTAAGAGAAGCTTATTAACAGCAGAAAAGGAAAACAAGTATTTGAAGCGATTACTAAATTTAAATTCTCGTAATCAATTAAAAAATGTGACTATTTTCACTCCAAAGTTTGTGAACTTTTTAACCATGTTTATCAGAATTTAAGGCGCAGCAATGAATTTTAATCTCTGCTGCTTTAAGACATAGAGAGAGCTTTTTTCCGGGGATTACAAGGCGGTGATGATACAGCTTAGTTATAGATTTATGTTTAACAGTTTTACAGTTTTTCTATTACTATCGCCTATATATTTTTAATATTGTAAATTCATCGTATTTTTCAGTCTTAAAACGTATGAAATAGAGCGATTGTTTTATTTTTATAGCTGTCTTTTACCTGTGGGCAAGATAAACAGCGTTCAAACTAGCATTTCTAATTTTAGGTGCTCTTTCCAGCAGCACTGACAGATTTAATTTTTGAAAGGGAAATTCAAAATTTTCATCCAAATGTCGCGGCACGCGAGACATGGGTAAAGCAACTCGTGGTTCTAAATTTACAGTCTTTGGATAAAAACGGGTGAACGTGAGCGGTACCGTTTCATATGGTGCTATTTATGTATTATGTTCAATGCACGAGACACTTAATTTAGTCCAGTTTCTAATTGACGAATTAAAAAGGTTCCTCCACCTTATGAGTTGTTAACGAGGATAAGAGAGGAGGCAGGCACAGATCAGTCTACTGAATGGGTAAAACGATAAACCGATTATACACTCTAAAACCAGCAGCCACCGAAACGTTGTTGAAATATTTCATAAGAAATTCACAGCTATGGAAATGATTAGTTTGCTTTAAGAAATAGCACTGACATGTTTTATGTTGTTTAACTGCGAACGGTATGAAGGGTTGAGATTCACCAATGACACAATGATCCCAGTAAAACCGGCAATGGAATTTTTAGTATTTACCAGTTTTACAAGGTGCTCGTCATTGCGATTTTGTTTTGCGTTGAAATCATAGTGCGAAGTCTATGTTTGTTTACGATGGCAGTATGCTAATCTTTCGAACACAGACTGAACTTCTAGCAAAACAAATATACAGTGGAAACTGTGTTAAGAGGTCACCTTCAGGTTTACCGAATACATGTCAACTGAACACAATAACCGGACTGACGCCATTTCATTTCACATTTGATTACTTAGTGTACAGTTTATGCACAAAAGCGCTCACAAAATCACTAACTCAGTTAAGAAACTGCAACCATAAAATGGTCTGGATAAAAGCAGTGAGGAAATTAATTTTAAGAAAAACACGACACTCCTGAGTTTTACAGACATGTTTCGGCAGTTGCCTCTGCCATCTTCAGTGTAAAATGAACAACAAATTTCAGTGAAATATAAATGCTAAAGAAATTACAATAATAATAGCAATAATTAAGATTATAACAATAGTAATACAAAATTAAACAGAAAGTTTTAATTTAACATGTTTGACCTGTGCGTTAAGTGTAAGTTTGTCCCAAACTATGTGCAACGCCTCTTTGATTTTAAGGGCAAACTGCGTGGATGCCTGATCGATGAGGCAAAATTGTCGCGGGAGCATGCAGAGCGACATGCTGACGAAGTCCGTTTCAAAGTGTTCCCTTACACGTGTGTTGAAATGTCTGGTGGTCTCATCGACATAGCAAGCTGCACAGCCTGCACACGAAAATACCATGCCATAAAATGGTATGACAAAGTAATAATAAAACACTAACGCCAAGATTCTACAGTCAGTATTGCAGGTTGTTAGAAATTCAAATACCTGGCGGGCTATTCGTTACTCTATTTTAGTGGTTTTATTCTACAAAGTGACGGTTTTAGACATTTCAATACAAAAGAAACAGCTCCTTGTGACTTAGTAAAGGGTAATAGAGGTCAAAATGACAGTAATTCAAGGAAAGTAATTTGCAGGACTTTGACTACTGACCGCTTAACAGAGGGTGATCGCGTAATACGGTGCTGTTTAATAAGGTTCGACGGTTTTTAAGGCCTAGTGGCAGAGAATGTCAGGGTCACGCGAAGATTAAAATCCAACACCCGTGCTGGCCTGAGTAGGTGGCGGATGTTGGGCGAAGAGAACGTTGGGCGAACGAGCGACGAACCTGCGAGGCGAGGAATGGAAAGGGCGATTTGACAAGAGGCGGTTTCAGATGTTTTTTTTTTTTTTTTGTACAACGCTAATGGCGGCTTTGCCGCGACCAAAAAGTTATATTTGCGCGCTAATGAGGCTGTACTCGTGTAATCTCCTTTTTGACATTGAATCGCAGGTTGTCGAGCCTTGATGAAGGGAAGAATATAATTATTTTTCGACATTGATATTTTGAGTTGCTTCTAGAGTCCTTCTAATCTAGACGCCTCACAGACTCCTACCACACAACGCGTATAATTCACATTTGTTTATTTGTTTTTATGTAAACATTTACCAACAGAAAAAACCTGTTATTTAATAAAATGCGATAGTGGAGAGGTTCAAGACCTAAAAGCGACTAAAGCACGTACGAAAACAAGAAAGTATTTATGACCATTTATAGGCGAAGAAAATTTGTTATTCACCTTGATTGATGCCATGGCTTCTGTGTAAAATGATAATCGATGATAATCGGCAGGGACCGCAGGGACCGACTTGGGTTTAGTTTTGCTGGGTATGTGCCGCTGGCCTCTCAGAGCCCCTGCCCCATTATAGTCTATTTTGTGACCAGTTATAGACCCCATCTTAGTCACTTTTGGGAAAATGTAATTTTCGCGATCCCAACTAAGTCACTTTCTATTTATGTATCTACTTTATCAATCCTTTAATTAGGTCATCCTAAAATGAATTGACACATTTTTTAAAATTGAATGAAGAACTTTTCACATACAGTACAAGCATTCTAATCTTTCTAGAATTTTCTTACTCCAAAAATCCGAAAATTTGCAACCCCATTCTAGTAACTCTATTGAAAATGGAACCCCATTCTAGTCAATCCAGTCGTGAAAACGCGACCCCATCCAGCGGCACATCCCCGTTAGCCTCTTATAAGGAAGTAACCCCCCCGGGGATGAAACTCGGCTGATTCACAAAATCTCAGTCTACACTGCCACAATTATTTCGCTCACACGTGATGGACGAACAAAGTCCGAGCAAATCTCCCGCCAAAAGAACGTTTGGAGCCTGCACAATATGACGTCATCAGCGGTAGTTGTTTCCACGCGCATGCAACGTGCGCCTGGCCACGTCTGGTTCCAAAACAAAAATGGAGGAACAGGTAAGATTGGAAAATCTTGTTTATTGGGCTACAAACAGCCCCTAGTGCAATCATTTGCCATGTGTAATACATACTAACGCTAGCCCTTTTTAAATAGGAGATCGCTCAGCTCGACCTCCTCTGCAAGCAGTTGTACGAGGCCACGGATACTGCAACTCGAAACGCAGCGGAGAGGGCCCTGTCTACTTTCACCAACTCCCCCGACTGTCTGACAAAATGCCAGTATCTTCTTGAACGAGGAAATGTGAGTTTTACTGTAATGTTTTTGTAAGCATCCTGATATAGTGAGAAGTTAAAATATGCAGTTGTTCGTTTGTTTCTCGTATTTTAGGATCCAGGCATGTTAATTAAGCTTAATTACAAATTGATCTCATGGGCCGGGGTCAAATCTTTATAGTCAAGCTTAAATTCAAAAGGTTTCCGCTCGGTTTCACTTCAGTTTCTTGTCAATGATGACCAAAATGTTTTAGCACTTCTTAAGGAAGGTCGGTAGAATTAAATGTAGAGTGTAAGTTTGAATTGATTTTTTTGCGCGCAAACAGGAATGATCATGAACAAGCTCTTGATGTGCACGTGCGCCTTCCAAATTTGACAGTTGATATTGGCAGCATGCAGTCTGCACTGAAGCACAGTTATCCAGTCCTTGTCTAGGCTAGAAAATAGCCTGTTACTATTATTCTCATTCATTTTTGTTTTTGTTATACTTGTGCTTTGTCGCAGTTAGTTAAATTTTACTAATACTGTTATTGCTGCAGGCTTTGTGTTGAAATTGTACAATACACTTTACCATTCATTTGATAGAAGAGAATGTTGTTAATCAAAGTTTCCAGTTTTGGAGGATTTGGTATGCAAAGGTAGACTTGTGATAGGAAAAAAAAAATAGATTAATTGAAACTCTCTTAAAATTACCAAATTCCAACACCTTGAAATTGATATTTAACAATTATTATTCCATAAGCATGCATTGGATACAGCTGTATGAGATAATAGATGGTCACTGAGGCATGTAGCACCGAGTTGGCTATAATCATCTCATATCCAACAAGCATGAGTGTAATAATTATTATAAAAACAACAAAGAAATATTGCTAGATCTTGCTGATTTTGCTTTGCAATAACAACCAGAAGACAATTTAACGCTTGCTATTTCTTGGGCACAATATAGTTGCTCATATTCCATGGCCGCTAAGCCAATCAAATTCATGGAATTATATTATGCAATGATCCAGTTTTTATTAATTTTAAATAATTGTAACATGGCATGGTCATTGGTGCAAGGATTGTCTTGTTTTGGCCATAAATTTCATGAGAACACTGGCTATGGTGTTTGTTACCCTTTGTCTCAAATGTATTCTTGGTCCAAGTGTGGGATAATCATACATGTATAATTTGGTCATTTGTTTTGACTTTGTTTGGAGATGGGCTGGGTTGCTTGTTTACTTAAAACAAATATGCAGAGCTAGAGACTTACTTTTTAGTTTACTAGCCCAGTGGCTAGTAACTGGTGTAATTTTACTAGCCAAAACAAACTTTTCTTTCACACGTGGTGGGAAGCAGATTCTGCCATTTGTTGCCTTTGTAACAGGAACTTGCAGAAGTGAATCGTTTGTTTCCTTTTTAGGTGTTTCAACTTATTGTGTTAATTAAAGCGGTGAAGTCTATAAAATTCGCAAACAGTTTTTGCTTTACTAGTTTCTCTGCTCTTGATTCACGCAAATAAGAATATTTTCATTTTCTATTGCTGCTGTCAAGATTCCTGTTGTGTAAAAATCGTAAGATTTTGGAGGTATAAAAATCATAAGGTGTCCAACCTTGTTTTGGAGTATCCTTTCTAGTAACAACTGTTCATTAATTATTACAAAGGTTTGTTCAAGAATGTTGGTTTTTTTACATAATGCTGTAACATTACAGTACTTTCTTAAACACCAGCAATGGTAGAACGCTTTGTGTAAAATTGAAGTACTTTAGAGGAAAAACAACAACAACAAAAACAAACATATACACCCCTATGTAGTAGATTTATACTACGGAAAATACTACGGTTAAGTTAAAGTAATGTGGATCCGGATTTGAACCAAAGTGGCATTGGATCGACCGATCCGGCCAAGAATAGCATGGATACCCCCCTAGCTGAAACTGAAGTTTTACTAGTCTGTGGCTTGGTGGCTATCGTTATTCTGGAGCCCTGCACTGACCACAGTGTAAATAATGCTATTACTCACTTGTTATGTTTTTTTTAAATCACTAATTAAAGAACTAGTCATAGTATATGTTTATAAATTGTGTAAGGTTGACATGTATCTCTGGCAATCACATGCTTCAAGAGTGAGGCATGGTCATACAGTGTATGTGTATAATTTGCTTGCTTGTTTTGGCTAGGAGATGATTCTTCTATACTGTAGGTTGCTTGTTTCATGTAAGCACTGGCTACAGTGTATATTGCACGTAGTCTAAAATGTATATTTTGCAGTCATTGTTTTTAAAGAACAAATTATACACTGTAGTCATTGATATATTGGTGTTGTCAAGCCCTAGGATTAATTTTCATGGTAATGATCATTTCCAGTTTCTTGTTGTTACCACTTTGAAGAAAATAATTATAAAACTGATACAGTGCATATTCAACCTTGGTCATAAAAATTAATTGGATATGGGTTTTCCTCAAGGGGTAGAGCAGTTCTTTGGTTATGACTTAATTGGGTTATATACAAATCTAAAATTTTGCTTCAAATTGCTTGCTTTCTCAATGTGCCTTGTCCAGCGTACATGCGATACATTCTGGAATTTCGCGCACCATCTTGGATTTTAACAATGAAAAACATTATCTCTTGATGGTGGCTCCTGTGCAATGAAGAAGTACATGTATATATCTGTTAGTTTTGTAAAAGATAGTAATCACAAGAGAGGTGTAGAATTTTAGTACTGAAATTTACTGTGTATTCCATGCTTTTTAAAAGTTGCAATTTTTCTCGTTATTTCTTTTCAGTCTTCTTATTCACAACTGATAGCGGCATCCTCCTTGACGAGACTGATTAGTAAGAATACAAGTCTTCCTGTTGAACAGAGACTTGACATGCGTGAGTATTTGACATTATATCCAAGTTGACCAGTGTTGAGCTTGTACAGGTTGCTACATGTACAATGTATCTTGGCTTTCCTTAAACTATATGGATAAGGGGTTTAGTTTCTAAAGAAACTGTGTTGCTGCTTTGGTGGCATTCAAGTGGAAATGAAAGTTTGGTTTATCAGCAGCGTTGATAATTAAAGGTAAATTGGGCACGGTAAAGAGATTCAACCTCGAGTCTCTTTACGGTGGCCAATTTAACAAATGTACGTTTGGTTATCAACTCTTTTGATAAACCAAACATTCTTCCCTTAAACTGTTCAGGCTTTTTAGATCCCCAAGGACTCTTTAACTGAGTAAGTTTTAGAGTTTTAGAAGACACTACAGGACCTACAGGAGGTAGTTGAAATCCTGCACAATCCTATATAAAACTTTGTAAGATTGTATGAGTAAGTACATGTACAGGGATAAGATTGTACAAGATTGTACAGCAAAACAAAGCAAAACAACAACAATAACAACAACAACAACAAAAATGAAAATAAAGACAAATATCTTTGAGCCCCCAATGGAATTCAAGGCAAATAAAGAATAAAGATGATTATTTAAATCATAACTTGCACATCCCTCATTCTACTAAGATCTTTATACTGAGTTTATCTAGTGTAATGAAGTAGTAGTGATAAAAGTGCTGAACTGGGCCACGTTCCAGCTTATGCCTTTTGTGAGCATGAGGTATTTACTAAAGAGGGGGAAATTGCAACCCAGGACCTTCCCAACACTGGTGGCATGCTCTAACCACTGTGTTATGAGGACATTCCGGAGTTAAAAACAGCGTTTAGACTGTAGATTTGTACAGGAATCAGGAGTCATTTGTACTAGTAAGTTTGTATAGACATGCAATCCCCTTGAAAGGCAACTGTACATGAATTATACAGACTTGAAGTGTACATGTACTCAACCATTTTGAGTTCTCAAGAGCTTTGGTTATTATTGGTTAGACTTGTCAATTCAGCAAAGCAGGGAATCTGCTTTCAGTTTGAGTTTAAGTCTGTCATGCAAGACTTTTTTTGACATTTATTTTATCAACATTTTGATGTACTTATGATGTGCTCGTATTCCAAGTAGAAGACGGGTGGCGGATTTACAGTACATAGGACACTTTTTCTTTTCTTTTAATCGAACCACTTCTTATGGATGTATTTTGTTTCTGTTTTGCAGGTAACTATGTGTTGAACTATCTTGGAACAAGACCAAATCTGGCTTCTTATGTTTCTCAGTCACTGATACAGGTAAGTTAATTGGTTACTTCCGTCTGGAGTGGCAGATGGCTTATGCAAAAGCTCTTTGTCGCTGTCTATTTTTATGCCACCTAACACTGTACACTGTTGATCCTCTTGATACACTTTTTAGGACAAATATGAAATGAACAAAACCTGTACAGTGCACACTTTTTTTTGTTAAGTTTCTTGCCAGGTTGACAAAGTTGAGCTGGTTTGATGTGCAAAAAACCGAGTTAGTGTTCAGAACCATTGTAGATGATGTTGGAAAATTTCTTCAGGTAAGTTTATAATCTTGTTAATGTTGGTAGTGGCATACCCACATACAGTCGAACCTGTATATAACGGCCACCCTCGGGACTTGAGTAACTGGCCGCTTAATACAGGATCACTAAAAATACTCACTGCGCGTGGTCTAATGTCAATTTTAATGGCGTATCATACAAAAACACTTCATGCAAGGAAACAATAGGACAATCAACACTCTTTCAAGTGATCAATACTTTAAACAAAGTTCAGTGTCAACTTAACGGTATAATATACGTGACATTGTGTTAAGGTACTATACAATAAATTGTCCTCTACTCTCCTACGGTATGCAGTGCTCTATTTCTATGACTTACAGTTCACAACAAAATATCTCATTCCGTCCTTTCATAGTTGTTACGCTCAATGTTCAATGTCACATGGCTGAGGAACAAGTTAATTAAAGAGGAATTTAAATTCTTGCTAAAGAGTGAAGCATATTCAAAACAAACTTTTTTTAGCGTTCGTGGTATGGTACTGTACTTCAGCACATTGCGGACATCTGAAAAGCGTTAACTATATTAAACGGCCGAGTATCAGCCTACAGTAACTTTGTACATGTTATTTCTTTACACTGATGCTGGATCGTATTTTAAACACAATAAAATACTGCATAAATAACATATGGCTTAGTTTCCATTCAAGGGTGGCCGCTAAATACAGGTAAAAATAAAAAAGAAAGACAAACATAGGACTGCTACTGGGTGGCCGCGGCCGCTTAATAGAGGTGGCCGCCTAATACAGTCAACAAATACAGCGTTTGTTTGAGCAAACAATAGGGACTTTAAAAAATGGCCGCCTAATAGAGGGTGGCCGCTTAATACAGGGCCATCATATACAGGTTCGACTGTACATGTAGCACACCCTTATTTTTTGCAAACACATGGACAGCCCTGTACATGTAATTGTTAAATGGCTGAAAAATAGCATGTCATAATAATAATGTTTAATGTAATCTCAGAAATAATCTGCAAATAATTATCTGGGATTTTTTTGACTGCTCAGCTTGAACTTGCACTAGGACCCCTAATTCTCTTTTTTTTCAGCTTACTAATGTGCTGTTCTTGGTAAATCGTGAGAGGCAGCATAGTTGAGTTGCTAGGGTGACAGACTCCCACTCTGACCACTAACTGTAGTTGTTTCACAGTAGACTTAGAACCTGTAGTTCAACTCTTTGACAATAATTGTAAAATAGCCAACTGGTCTGCCTCCTGCCTGTTCGGATTGTTAATTTTTCCATGTCCTACATGTATTTGAAACAAATGTTTCATTATCCCTGAAAAGCCCTTCAGATGGAGAGCATCATCATTATCATCATCATCATCAGCATCGTCATCATCATCATCATCATCATTATTATCATCATTGTAGTCATCATCGTCATCATCATAATAAATACCCTAATAACAATTATGAAGAATACAGTAGTATTACATAATTATGGGCAGCCCCATCCCTATAATACCTATAACACTATTTGAATGTTTAAAACATCACAAATTGTATCATCTGGTTCAGTTCATTGATTGCAATACAGTAAACCCACTGCAAAGGTCTCAATTGTGCTGGCGTCTATGAATTTAAGGAGATACAGTACTGAATCTGGATCTGGATTTCTCTTTATTTAATTACATTACTATATTCAGTTGAGCCTGTAAGTCATTAGATTCAGGCGGCCGAAAACATGGAGAGTGGGTTGTGGACAAGACGTCTTTAACAAATTTACCTACAGTGTACCTCACTTTTTGTGCTACTGTTCCAAGAATAATTTTTTGTGTTAAAGGGAAACATTGTTGTAGCTGTAACAAGTTCACTGTACCTTTTGTCAAGTGCTGAATACATGTACATGCAAGTCACTATAAAAAATCTAAAAAAACTTGGCACGGCAATATTATTTTAGTAGAGTAACCTTCTATTCCTGTGATAAGGAGTCAGATTTCCAACAGTTGGCTCAAGAATATCACTGTCAAGCCTATCAGTTGCTTTTCCTGTCCTATTTTTTTTTGTAAACATTCTCATGAGTCATTTGCTTTGCTCCTATCAGGGCTCTGTAGATCATTGTATTACCGGTGTTCATATCCTGTCACAGTTGGTCTGTGAAATGAACCAGGTGTGTGTGTGTGTGTTTATGACTTAATGTAGTATATACAGCAGCTGTAATAAGGTAAATAATTTGGAAATCTTTGTTTCCAAATACAATACATTGTTGGATGTGTCAGAATGCTTGGCTACTGTTATTATTGTCTACAGCATACAGTTAACTCTCTTTATTGCAGACACCCTTAGGACCGTGAGTTTGCGTCCTTAATAGCAAAAGTCCGTAATAGCGAGAATTTATTTCAAATGTCTGTAATTAAGTTTTGCCTAGGATTTAGCTGCTGTCCGTATTATCGGGGTGTCTGTAATAGCGAGGTGTCAGCAAGGCGAGAGTTGACTGTACTTGGGTTTGACAAGGTCTTAGGCCTTAGATGTACATTTACATGTAGGTACATCTTAAGGTGCAGGTTGCTAACATTGGGAGGCGAACAACTAAACATGAAAATAAGTAAATAAAGAATTTTAAAATAGTGTAAGTTGATGATATGCTAGTAATTTTATGCAAGTGACTTAGAATCTCATCAAATGAGGGTTTCACAGTGGGTGACATGGCTTGCTAGAGCCCCATAAACTTGATTATGTCATCCATCTGTTACGCTTTTGTATGGAGCTATAACAAACAAAAAACACAGGAGCAGTAACTGAGATGATTGTTTGAGGCTCTAGGTACTGTGCAACAATGGAATAATTATACATGCGCAGATCAAAAATATGTGCAAGTCAGACCTTGTGTAGGACTTCCAAGTACATCAGCGTATTGTACCAAGGTATATTATTTTACAACTAAAGAGTTTAAACCAACAGACTAGAATCAGACATTCTGTGAGTGAGAGAATTTGTGTACTGTTGTATATAAATCACTTTTGTAATAGAAAATCAGACAGGAGGGGAAGGGGTTATGGTTATTTGATTTTGAGGAGTTCATGGATACAATAATTCCTTTTGTTGTTACATTTTGTTGTTGTTACATGATAATTGACCGATAACATTTAATGATTTTTGTTATATCAGGCTGACTCAACTAGATCACTCACAAAACACAGAAAGGTAAGTTTTACATCACAGACTGATACGGTTGTGTCTCAGATTTAAGCATTGGCAAGAGCTGCTTTTAATTAAGGCTACTACCAACAGTTGTGCTAACTTATGCTGAGGATTAGATTTAGTTGATAGGGTGTTACAGTCAGGTTTAAGTGGCTGTTTCACACAGTACTGTGCACTAATAAGCTGCCTTGTGTCATTATTAGGTTAATGCTATCAGATGAAGAATAATGACTGTATTAATTGTTTTGTTGATTTTCAGATTGCATCGTCATTCAGAGATCTATCACTTTTCAACATTTTCAACTTGTCTATCAGCCTGTTACGTGAGGTAAGGGTACCATGGTGTTACTTGTTAAATTCAAATCATCCGATTAAAACATTCCTTTCTTTAAATTTGTTCTCCTTTTCCACTATAGGCCTACAACAAACAATTGAACTTGCAACATGGAAGTCAGGTTGGTGTTTCTTACCTGTACACTATATGTGCGTGTAGTTCTCGGTCAATGTTGTCTGAACAACAGTAGTGAGACTCCGCTTAAGGGTTTTCATTAAGCCTAATGAAGCTGGTCTCTTGTCGGCCACAAACTGAAGAAAGTCTTGCATAGCTTTAACTTAGGCCACTTTAAAATTGCTGATTCTCCACTCATCCTTTTGTAGATAACAGTGTTCCTTGACACACACATTTAATTTGTTGTTTTATTATGTCTTACAGCACAGCTTGATGAGCCATCTTCTTCAACTCACGTGCAACTGTCTGTCGTTTGACTTCATTGGCACCTCCATGGATGAGTCATCAGATGACCTTGGCACAGTGCAGATCCCGACTAGCTGGAGAGGAGGTAAATTTGAATCAACATTTTTTTTGCCTTAAGTCATAGGGCATTACAGGTTAATTATTGTTTTATAATTGGTGGTTGGTTAGTGGTCGAAGCTGTGTATGCTTAAAGATTGTTTTCTAAGTTTTAAGGAAGCCAGCAATGGAAATTAGACTAGAGTGAGCATCTTTTTGCCAAATTATCATTTTTTGATGTTGATTACTGTATGTGTCTCAGTGTCAAAAGACTTAGAGCTGCCATAGGAATGGTTGAGTCTCAGCTTGATTCTGTGTACTTGTAGTTCTTTGATTTCTCCATATCTCTGCCTTTTAAAAATTATATACAGCTTGATGCATGTGGCAGTGTATTCTGTCAGTAGTAAGTGAGTGCATTGCTCACAATCTGTAAAACTTGTCATGGAATGGGAGTAGACTTTACTTGTAATTTATCATTGTTTTTACATTTTTGTTTTTGCTTTTCTTTTGTAGCATTTTTGAATTTTGCCACTCTTCAGCTGTTTTTTGACCTGTATAGAGCTCTGCCCACTTCACTTTCTCCAATGGTAAGTGAATTTGGTTTCAAGGGTTTTGCCACAAAGGTGATCTTAGCTGTTTGTTTCTTTTAGACAGACAGCTTTGAAGCAGTCAGACCATGCTGTAGGCTTCCTTTCTTAATCATTATTCTGTAAGAATTTTATGGTAAGGATTGTGCCTGGTTGTATTTTACAGGCCCTGTCCTGTTTGGTACAACTAGCCTCCATTAGGAGATCACTGTTTAACAATACTGAGAGAGCAAAATTCCTGGAACAGCTGGTCCAAGGTGTCAAAGGGATTCTTGAATCACCACAGGTTAGAATAATACTTCTTTAATATATACTATTAAAGGCTGGTGGCTGTCATTTACATGTAAATGCGAAATCGTAGAGTAAGTTCTTGAGAAGAAAACATGGTCATTAACATAACAGAAACTTTTACCTTATTCATTGCAAGTTGAAGGGAATGGAATGTCATTTCATGCCATTTGGAAGGGGTGGTGGGTGGGCTGGGTTGTGTGAGTGGGCAGGGGGTGGCGGGTTGTTAACAATGTGATAGATAAAATTAATGTTGTGTTCAGGGAAGAGCATTAAAATTGGGTAAAGTTTCAAGCGCTGGTAATAAATTGTAAGACGCTCTGCCCATACATATTTTACCTATTTCTACAAGCATTTCTGTTTGATTTTAATGTAGGAATTACTTTTCAGTCACTTGCAGACCCCAATAATTATCACGAGTTTTGCCGACTGCTTGCAAGACTGAAGTCTAACTATCAGCTTGGAGAGATTGTAAAGGTGGAGGGGTACAGTGAATTTATTGCACTTATAGCAAAGTTCACTGTAACAAGTCTACAGGTGAGCATTACGGCTTAACTAAGTCATTTATTTGAAAGTTCATTTCGGCCATATTAAGAGCCGTCCTCTGTAAATATCGACTATCGTCGTTTGGACGAGAAAAAATGAAATCCCTCAAACTTTCTCAGAAGAATGGTCTATATAAGTGATTCACATAAATATAACTTTCAGCTCAGTTCGATTCGTATTTTAGCTGTAGTGCGACCATCTTGGTTTTACCGCTCTGAGAGGGCTTTCAGCGGCCATTTTAGGCTACACTTTTAAGAATTTGCCTTACAAAGAAAGCGTTACAAATCCGAACAAAATCTCATTATTTGAGACAAGCAAATGTTTGTTGTTGTGTTGAGAAGCTTTTTGGGGAATTTGATCGAGATCTGATTTTTTTACAAAATTTTTAATTTCTTCCCTATTGAACTACTCTTAAAGTGCCAAAAAATGGCCAAGTTTAAACGAAAATATCGCTAAAGATACATTAGTTGGCATCCTAAAACAGCATCCCGGTCAAAGAGCAATGTCTTGTCTGTAAGAATATGCAATAAAATTTTTGGGCTGTTAAAAAGAGAAAATTACAGGAGAAGAAGTTTTAACTGTACTTTTGTCAACAAACACCGCCTTCGTAATTAGCATAACAACATGAAAATAACGATTTACTAAGAAAATAATGATAAATTCCACTTACCTCGTGAAATATCGAGAACTGGATATTTCAAAATATATCAATTTATAGTTTCAGTCGGATACAGCCGCATTTTCGATGATTTGTTGTGCGAAATCACTGTAATACACCGCAGCCGTTAAACTGAGTTGAATTCTTCAAAGTCCGTCAGGTCAATCATCGGCCGAAAAATTGCCTTCCGCCCCATGAGCTGCCGTGTGCAAGGTGCCAAATATTTCTTTGTTATCCTTAATGACCAAAACTTCTTTCAGCAACCATTTAAATCCTGCTTTTAACTGGAGATTCTCGTCAAGAAATCGTTTATGTTCCGTTGACCTTCCGCCGTGATTAATTAAACAATGAGATTGCGTTACAGAAACACGCGCACATCCAGACGGGTTGGGGTGGGGGTGGGGAGGGAACGAAAATGGAACAGCTCCTAAATAAAAAAAGGGCCTTTCAAGATTACTGTAAAAGCTATTTTATGCATTTCGGGTACTAAATAGGAAACTGCTGTCCCAGATATATGATATGTGCTCTATTTCTTTGGTTGGGGCGTGGGAGGGTTGGGGGGGGGGGGTTGGCAAGTAAAACACTAATTTACAGCATCAGTTGATCGTTGCTCTTCTGTTTCGGGTTCATATATGTTCACAACTATCCCAAGCTCACTAACAGCTATATATTTGTGATATTAGGTAACAGTGAAAAAGTTATATTCATCGGCACGTAAAATTAATATGAGGGTTTATATGGGATTACATATATCCCCTATTATAATCAGGGATACATGAAGTACATACCATTGAAGTACATACCCCATTTATACTACCGTCCCACCTACTCCGTACTTCTTCTTATATGAATTTTTTGTTGGATGCAATGTAATTTCATTTTATATAAATATACACACTTTTTTTTTTCATTTTTCCTTTATTTTTATTAATTTTTTTTTCGTGTTCCGGGATGTTCCTGGATGTTCCGGAATGTTTCATGTTCCGGTTTTATCGACGGCCCTTAATGCACACGTGTACGTCCCCAGCTTCAATATCCATTTAATACACTATCACTTAATAAAAAAAAATTAAATGAATGCATTAGTACAAATTGTATACACTGTATGGGCGTCAATGAAATTAGAGCTTTCCCCCCGTTCCCCTTAGCACGTGACTAATATATGCCGCAGAGCAAATTTCATAAGGAAGAAAATTTGATAAGGAAGAATTTATGAGATTCAAATACGTGTTTTTCAAAAGCATTAGTTTAGAGAGTACGATCTAATAGGACAGTTTGCTTCTTGCTAAGTTACACGCTTTTCACTCCGCAAATGCTTCTATTTTTAGCGTCTTCGTGTGAAAAAGTGTAAAGAAGTGTAATTGCAGGTGATAACTTGTGATCCGAAATGGCATGGAAACCAGGTTGTGAATTTCGTGGGGGAGTTCAAAATAAATGTATTCGCTTCAAGGAATGAATACTTATGATTTGTACTTTGGTGTTTCTTAAGAGAAGACTAGTAAAATAAATATCAAAATACTCATACTA
>NW_028145514.1:362500-517500 GCF_977016875.1 Pavona decussata | reverse complement strand
CTTCGCAAAGCAGTTATCTTAAACTATCAGGACTTCTGGAGTTTTTATTTATTTTTGAGGCAGGAGGGTTCTTACAGGTGTAATGGCAAATAGACTTGCACTTCTTGTCAATTTGTTTTGTTTTCACTGGGTTTCAGTCTCCTCAGGGGAAGTAACGATCTTCAGAGAACAAGGGTTCCAGTATTTTGGTTACCACTTCTAATTACAGCCTTGGGTGGTGTTAAGGTCATCAGCATCATTCACGTTTGCCAGTGACTCTGTGTTTTGACCTTCTATTTTGTTCAAGGAAATGAGTTTAGGATACCCAAATCTTCTGTCCAGTGTACGTTCTGAAAATAATAATTGAATGTCTTCATTGAAGGTGTTTTACCATGCCCTCCTGTCTTCATTTGCAATAGGGTATGTCACACTGAGCCATCAAACATGTCTGTTTATCACAAGCCTGTCATCATAATTTAAATTATTGCCTGTGAGGTGACCTTACAGTAGTACATTTGTTAATCTTTAATCATAGAAGCAAATAAAAGCTAACTAGTGGGTAGCATTTAATGAAAGATTCCCATTCAAAGTCCTTCATGAACAATGGATTGTCTTACAGGTCGTTTAACATGGCTTGTGTACATCATTGGTTCCGTTATTGGGGGTCGAGTATCCTATTCAACTATAGATGAGTATGATGCACTGGATGGTGAGCTTGTCTGTAGGTGGGTGTACTGTCATTGTTTGTTTATTTTTGTGGTCTCCTTTAACTCTGTTAATCTGATCAATTGGCTTCCCTCATGAAACTGGTGGTGATGGTGGACAGGGGAGGGGGAGGTGGTCCAATGTAGAGAGTACCCCTTTCGTGTTTCACCCAAAAGGGTTAAAATTAATTTCACGTCATTGATTTATTGTCAACACTATTTATGGAGTTAGCATTTGGCCATAATTACTTTGGTTTTAGGCCAATTTCTAATTCGCCTCCTTGGACATGTCAACATACTTTTATAGGCACCCTAAACAGTGCATTAATTTCATTTTGTTCTCTGCAGGGTTTTGCAGCTGATGAATCTTACAGATTCTCAACTGTCACAGCGAGGGAGTGAGAAGTTAGAACTTGCCATTTTGAGTTTCTTTGAGCAGTTTCGCAAGATGTATGTTGGAGACCAGGCACAAAAAACATCCAAGGTGGGATGCACTAGTAATAACTCCTTATTTTTTCTTTTTTGCACTCGCAATTACAAAACAAGATGGCAGCAGTTTGATCGAAGCGTACAAGTCTTGAAAACCCCACGAATGTTGCAGGACTGTGAACAGTTTACATGTACTTCTGTGAGCATGTCTCTACTTTCATTGCCTAATTCAATTTTTTGTCAGCAGGTTTGACTATCTGAACTTGGCAAATCGAGAATGTGAGCCTAGTTTGTACCTGTCGTATTCTGAGAACGTGTGAATGAAAATTTGACCGAAAAGAAAACTCTATTTTTTTTGTTCAAAGGCATTTTATCGTTATTGTGTGCGTCTTTAAAATGCCTAGGAAATGCAATTCTCTCATGCTTTTCATTTGAACAGGTTTATAGACGACTTTCTGAGAGGCTTGGACTTCATGACGAATCTAACGTGTTAAGTGTTTTCATGAGCAAGATGTAAGTCATAGTTGACTAGAGGCTAATTTATACGTACCGATTAATCGAGCCAATTTGGCCAATTTCACAAAGAAAATAAATAAATCTGTACCAGGGCTACAAATGATTATGATAGACAGAAACAGAAATCGGCCGATAAATCTTGTTTGTTTCCAAAGTGTGTAGGCTGTCCAGTAGGGTTGAAATGGAAACAGCTGTATTCGACCCTGAAGTGAAAAGAAACATTGTTTAAAGGGCAATTTTCCTGGAGATTTCACCTTTTTTTGTGAAATGGTTCAGTAATACCTAAGCTTAGTTGCAAAATAGTTCTAGAAAATGGAGAGAAAGAAATCAATTGAATTCTTGAAAGAAACAACTCATAATTTGTTCCAGCGCATTTTAAGACGAAAATACGGGAACTTGAGCCTAACCTTTGCCAACCTAACCATACCGACCCAGTCCATCTATGGCCAGAGACAGCCAGGACTGTTTCAGTACACTTGGGTGCGGTAATTTATAGCAAAACGGGACAGTTATATTTAGGTTTCTGTTATTGCAAATACACTTTGGGGTTTTTGAAATGACACCAGATCTCTGTGATACTTCCCCATTAAACAAACCCCAAGATTTTTTTTTCCGGTGGAAGACAGTTTTTTTGTTGGTTTTTAGTTTGCCTTATTGTTGATCTCTCTTTTGGTTGCTGTTAACAGAATCACAAACATGAAGTTCTGGGGAAGCTGTGAAGCCATCATCTCTAAAACCTTACAACTTCTCAGTGATCTGTCTGTTGGATATCCTTTTATTTGTTATATTCTGGTAGGAGTTTTCAGTCCTGCTTAAGTCTTGAGGACAATTGAGCAGAAGGTGCAACTATTGGGATTTGTTTTGGCTTAGTAAAGTGTTTATGGAAAAGTGAACTGACAAAAAGACCCTTGTTGTATACAGGCCATTAAAAGGAAAACAAGTCATCTGCTACTGCACATGCTTCAACCTTCCTTTTCCCTTTTCACTTTCTAACTTTTTCACTTTTTTATTCTAATCTAATGATTATTTTCGTATATTAGAAATATTTATTTATTAAGATGGATAGTCTAGCCGATGACAGACTTATAAAATTATTTTTTAACATTAGAATTATCCAAGGTGGTCCGTTACATAAGCCTTAATGGCTTCCTCGGGCTACCTTGCCTCGTTAATGTTTAATTTGTTTATGTTGTATTTGTGTGTGTGAGGCAATCAGTAAATTGTACACTGATTTTATGTTGAGTACACTGATTCACATTTCTGTGCAGTTAATGTTCAGTCAGTATTATTGGCAATGTTATGTGGTGAGTAGGATCATGATCTAGTGGTCAGTCCTCCCAGTGTGTTATGGCTTTTCCTTAATGCAGCTCAATTATAGCAGTGCTCGTAAACTAGTCAAGCTGGACGCGGTACAGTTTGTACTTAACAATCACACGGTATGTTTAGATGCACATTTACATAATTATGTACGTTTATGACTGATTATCTTGTGCGCCTTTCACATGTAGACCAAAAGAGTATGCTTCAACGTAAATGGGAAATTAATTAACTGGCAAATTAATTAAGATCACAAGAATTTACAATTTAGTTTGGGCTAAGACATTAACGATTTTGCGAAGTCTTCGAATAGTAGATAGTATCCCTTGGAATTCACGTGATTTATTTCATCTTACGTTGTCAAATGAAAACTGGTCTGTTTCACTTGGCAAACACGACGTTCATCTTACACAAGCTTGTTTTTCTTTGTTTCTAGAGTGAACATTTCCCATTCCTTGGAACGCATACTACCCGAACGTACAAAGACATGCGCAGTAGAACCACATTTTACATTGCCCTCGGCAGACTGCTGATGGTAGACTTAGGAGAGGATGAGGAAAAGTTCGAAACTTTTATGGCTCCGATCACAAGTAAGTTCTCTTTCCCTGCTTTCTCATTCTGTACTCGTTTTGTTGACGTGTTTGGGGATTATTAAGTTCTTTTGGTACATTGTTGACGGATAGACTAGGAAGGTCCGTTACTTCTTTCTGGGATAAGCTGAATAAGATATTTGCAACGTCACTGGCATTCGGCCAGGAACGTTTCCTCCGGCGCTCGGAGCCTAACGAGGACTTGACTTATCGAGGTAAGTGAAAAGACAAGCCTACTTTAAGGGTTTTCAAAGAGAAAATATAATTTCCAAAAGATCTAGGGGGTGTGCACGGTTTACAGCCCCTAGATCGTTTGGAAATAATATTTTTTTGTTCAGTGGAGGAAACACACGGCGCGCGCGAAAATCGACTCCCACGCGCGGGATATCAGAAGGCGATTTCGCGCGTGCTCGCGTGTTTGGGCTGCTAACACCATCCTTTAGAGAAATACAAAACTAATCGTATGCTACTGGAGAGATCATACTCGTTTTGCTTGCGTTCTTCTCTACGTTTTTGGCTTCAAACGTTTTTGTATTTTCCCCAGGCTTTGTACAGGCATCATTAAATTTCGCAAAAAGTCTGATGTTACTCTCAAAACTTTAACCGGCCAATTTACACGAGTGCTGACGTTTCGAGCGTCAGCTCTTTATCGTCGATTCGTTCTGACGAAGGGCTCAGCACTCGAATCTCTTTACGGTGGCCAAATTACCTTATCAATTCTGTTGATAAAACCAAACATTGGTTAGAGGATTGTTGGGTTGTGTTTCAGGCACCATGGATTCAGTAGCAAGTCGGTTGGTGGCTGTTGGCAATAATGCTTTCCAACAAGAGGAAACCAAGGTATTAGTTATTTTGATTTAAAACGGACGCTTCAGATATCATTTGCCCAGAATTGCGCGCTCACATGGACACAAGTAATATTCCGTCAAGTATGAAATTATAAGAAAATTTAAGTAAGGTAATTCTATCCAATATTTAGAGTTACGTTCATATCTGGGCAAACGTGAGTGCCTTTGAACTGTGTGAACAAGAAATCTAATTTGTGTTGGTGTTGTAACAAGGAGTGATTAATGCTTGCATGAACTGCTGTACGGAACTTAACATGTAAATTCTCTCTCTTTATTGCCCTTTTTGATGCTTGCAACATCACCGTTCCAAGCAGCATCATTACGATCGTTGTAAATGACTTATTTTGGCCTCCCTGTGGCTCTGTTGCTAAAGCATCTGCAGCAGCTAGCAACTTCATGGAAGGTAGCCGGCTGAAAATGAATCAACAACAACAGAACAGGAGAGTTTTCTTTGTTAATGTCCGGCTACTTTCCTCGTGATGCCAGTTTTTGGAAAACTCAGTGACAGCCCTACAAACTGATTGATTTTTAATTACTTCCACAAACTAAGCTTAAAGCTCGCTCTTTATCGCTGTTTAATGTTTTTTTTTTTTGTACCGATTTATGTTTTAGCGTACCCTTGTTGGCCTGTGTCGGGATATACGAGGACTTGCCTTCGCTTTCAGTAAATCCAGCTACATGATGCTGTTTGACTGGATGTATCCTTTATGTATTTATATGAACTGTTAAGAAAGACGTTCAGTTGTGTCCTTGATCTTGAATCCTAAACATCATTCACGTATCAAAAAGTTTTGTCTAAGAGGCATCCAAAATGTTGTCTCTTTGATGATACTTGTTTCGTCTATAACTTTTCAAACTCTCTTTTAAGGAACCTCTTTGTTTGCAAATATGATGATTTGTATGAAAAACGATTTTAAAAACAAGCAAACAAACAAAAAAACGAACATAAAAATTAATGTTATTATGGTCAGGCGTTTCGTTGAGGCTTTGGACAAGACATTAAGTGTACGGCTAATTCTTATTTTGTCGGTCTAGTGCGATTTCCTTACTAAAGTAATCCAAAAGAGGACTGTTGTTTATGACACTGACTGACATTTTGACAACTCTCCGTCATCCTAGTTGAGTTTGGGTTTTTTTTTCCACGTCCGATTCTGACAGTTAGTGATAAGAAGGCATGGAAAAAAGGCCCTTTGCTAGATTCCACTTCCAGCAGTCCCTCTTAGGATAACTCGCACGCAGACATACTACTGAAACTCCTGGGTTCAAATAATAGAGGTTCATGTAATGAGTAAATTCTTTAACCATCCAAAGCTATCCCACGTACACCTCAGTGCTTTTGAGGGCGATAGAGTGGTGGTACCATGATCCTAATGTGTCCACACCAGTTTTAAAACTCATGGCTGAACTGGTTCAGAATCGATCACAGAGGCTACACTTTGATGTTTCCTCACCGAATGGAATCCTTCTCTTCAGGGTCACCAGCGAAATGATCGTAGCTTATGGTATGGCTGATATTAGAAACGAATCGTCAAGCGTGTTTATTGCTAGTGTAGCGATGTTAATGCCGTTTGATTTATTGTACGGGTTTGCAATAATAAACCCCGGTTTGAGGTAGAGGTTTCAGCATCCGACCGGTGTGCGGAAGAGCCTGGGTTTGATTCCCGTAGGTGGACTGAGTTTTTCCTTGCAGTGCTATGACACACTGAATTCATTTGGTTTAGGTGTAGGTAATTTTTGCATGGAAAGTAGTGTACCTTACCGAACATTTAGTCGCTGTTCATCGCACTGGTTATCGATAGTATATGCCTTGTTTGAAAGCTTTGTTGTTCTTAAGTTTTGGTCGCAAGGCACTGAAAATCCGCGAAAACTTTCCCAGCCAAATTTGTGTGGTTTTTCTTGAAATCTAGGACCAACGACAATTATAGTCACTTCTTTGTAGTTTTTTAACAGAAAAGTGTTCTTAATACTAATTGCACAAACATGGTTTTATTGCAGGTTCTCGAATTCTTACGTTAACAGATACTCCTGAAGATCAAGTGTACCAACTGAAGTATCCTTTAACTGGATAGTTGAACATGCTTAAAGTGAATTGCTGTTGAAGCGCCGCTCCCTTGAGCTGACACATCCAGTGAAAGCTTTCTACCTTTGTTCCTTTACACATCGCTAAGAGTTATCAAAGAATCATTTACTAGAAAACCTGAGAAACGAGCGGCACCACTGGAAAGTACAACTCGTCCACAGACTCAAAAGTTAGGATAATAAACAATACCATACCGCAGGAAAGGAAAGTTAACTAGTCGATAAAAAGTACAAATGTAAGGTTATCTTTATCTCGCCTCTTTTACTGAAGGAAAGTTGACTGGTCAATGGTTTTCATGTTAAGGAGTACATTTTTTAAGACTTCGTCGCTGAGACAAAAGCCAGATTTAAGTCACGCCACATTTCAAACAGTATCACAGGAAAATTCTGGTCAGCAGCCTTCATTTTAATCGTGTCACTCTTTTAGACATTTAGCCAGAGACTTAAAAGTAAAAAGACGCATTATGAACGGTTTTGCAAAAATGTGCATGGCACAGATTTGTAGGAAACCTTCACTCTTGAAATAAGTTAACGTTAAATTGTTGAAAATACAATCTAATTTCGTTGGAAAAAATGGAAATAATATTTCCGTGTCGAACAAAACAGGATTTTGCTATTGCCTATTTTCGCTTTCAAACTTCTCGAGCGCCGCCATTTTGGATTTCATGACGTCTACAGTTGATTCTGTTTCCGGGCAATAGCGGCAACCGTATGACGTCATAAAATCCAAAATGGCGGCGCCCGCGAAATTTAAAAGCGAAAATAGGTGATGATAATATCCAATTTTTAGTACACTTGAATGATATTTCCACTTTTCATAATAAAATTTAGACAGTATTTCCAACAATTTAACGTCAATTTGTTGTCAGAGTGGAGGTTCCCTTTTAAAGAAATATACCAGACATGAAAAGGACTGACAGCCGACGTGAGTACATTGTTTGATATCTCCTTAACCTGCCACCAGACTCAAGGGCATCTCAATTTGTTTCTCCATGTTGAAGGCCGCATTATGCGGTGGTTACGTTAACTTTGGTGTGTTTAGTTTGTACGGCGATGATGCTTTAGAGAAAGCGTTGAAAACGTTTGTCGAACTTCTGTCGTCTATTCCTCACAGCCATTTATTGGTAGGTTGTCTTTTTACTCCTTCTCGTATTTTAAAATCGCGTGTATGATTCGGGCAGAATTTCACTCTGTTTATTTTGGTTTGCTCCTTTGGGGAGCAGGGTTGGATCAGTGGTTTCAGAACTCGCCTACGACCAATGTGTATGGGTTTGTATTTCTAGCAAATGAGCAGTTACCGATCCCCTGGAATTTTTAATGTGCTGTATTTTCGTGTTCAAACTTGGAAGTTATCAGTACTGAATAATCAAGAGAACATGAAAGGGTCGTAGTCCTAGCTCTGCGGTTTATCTCTCTGTAAAGTTTCCTCAAATCCCATGTTTTTTTTACCTACTCTTAATTTAGACTTTCAATCTAGACGTTCGTCAGTCGTAAGACTGTTTAGCGACACGCTCGTTAACAAACCTCGGGGAGCCAGAGGTAGCATGAACATTTTAGGGCACTTTTATTTTGCAGATAGGCGATTTTTCGTATTTCACCGGAAGCCTTTCTGGGTGAAATTTGTGCTTCACATTTGATGCCATAGTGCAGATTTTATTCTCCAATATATTTTTATCTGCATGAATCTCGCAATGCCACACTCATTCCGCAGTTGAATGAACTAATCAGATTGAGTCGCTTTGTTATTGGCTGTGAAATCTCGAAAATAAGTGATTCGTTCATTTGTTGTTATTTTCAATCCGTTCGTTGTAGGTGTTATTTTTGTGAATCTTTTTACTCGGATAATCAGTTGTTTATTTAGACTATCAATCTGTGTTTGTTTGTTCACAGGAATACCCAAAACTGAGTCAGTCATATTACGCGTTGCTGGAGATCCTAGCTCAGGATCACATGAATTTTCTAAGTAGTCTTGAACCTCAAGTAAGTACACAAATAAGAACAAATCATTTTTCATTTTTGGTGATTGTTTACTGATCGGTCTCCAGTCTTGGTTGTTATTTCATAATTTTGCGCATTCTTTTGTCTTTTCAGGTATTTATGTATATATTATCCTCCATATTGGAGGGCCTCACAGCTTTAGGTAAGAACTCTTCCTAACAATAGTCGACAGTGAACTCTTATCCACGTACAAGTTGGAGTAAAAACTTAAATACACTCTGTTAGGTATTAGAAAGCCCCTGGATACAAGAGCTCGCTACCTTTAAATAATTACCTAGTACCAGGCTATCAGTGATGGCCACGCGGGTACCAGATTGGTTGTTGGCGACAACCAAAACAAAGAAAGTCGCCTTTTCAGGTCTAAAACACAATGTAGTAAAATCGAGTAAACTATTCTACTTGCATTTGTTTACCAGCGGGCCATGCTGCGACAACAAATGGCTGTTTTTCCGTCCATAAAGCGTCCTTGTGTTTGTGTAACAGAAGTTAATCGGTGGTAGGTATAAAAGTAAGCAAATGTTTGGTTTTGTCAACAGAGTTGGTAAAGTTATTTGGCCACCGCGAAGAGATTCGAGTGCTGACAGTTCGAACGTTAGCCCTTTGTCAGGATTCGCTTTGATGAAAGGCTAGCTCTCAAAGCATTTTCTCTGGATAAAACCAAACATTTGCTTACTTTTATATCCCCCCGACCCACCCCCGGTTAATTTCTTCAACCCAAACACGAGGAAAAAACATTCCTTTCCGCTCCCCCATCGACATAGTGCCACAGTTTCTTTAGGAATTACATTAATTTCTATAGTAAATGTAAGAAATAAATGCATATTAAAAGCAATAAGAAAATGCAGTTAAGAAAAATATGTTAAATTAACTTACATGCAGAGTTAATTCTCTGATGCATCATTTGTGTCATTAGTGCTAGCGGCAGAATAATCATTGTACCCTTCACATTCACATTGCCTCAGTTATCGGAGGTTGCGGGTGGTCAGATATTTTTTCTTTGCCTTGTGTGATCCCCCATTTCATTACAGGGACTAATGCTCAGTAAGAAATTCATGGATTCACTTTATAATGTTTAAAACACGAGCAGCAGTGTTTTATCGGTATTTAAAACCACGAGGCGCAGCCGAGTGGTTTTAGACCCGATAAAACACGTGCTGCGAGTTTTTTGAACGGCTTCAAAAACATTACTGGAAAAGCGTGTGTCAAGAGAGTTCATAACAATGCTGCTTTTGTGAACCGCATACTAATAAGGAGGAGGTTTTATCGGGTTTTAAAACCACTACACATGTTTTATCGACCATTTGATAGGTCAATGGGCTTATGAATTATTAATGACTTTTGAAAGCGCATTAACATACACCACAGGGTTAATTATTTGATCCATCGCTTAGCAGTATGAGCTGACTGTTTTATATATTTCTGTAGATATTATGGTATGCACAGGATGTTGTGGCACACTAGACTTTATAGTGACGCATTTGTTTAAAACGCTCTCTAAGAGAAGGAAGAAGAATCCTACAGGAATGGAACAACCACCGCCATGCTTAAGAATTCTGGAATCGCACCCAGAAATGATTCAACAGGTACGTGGTAGGCGTTCAAGCTACACTGTGTAGGTGCCTTAACACGGCAAAAATAAGTTGGCATTGTACTTTTACAAGAAAAACCTCCAAAACGTCCGGATTTGGCTTAAAACTGAATTTGATGATAGTTCTTTGCCCCTCTCTCTGGCGTTTGAACTAAACAGCACGAGCACAGTAAACCTTCACACGTCGCGAGAGTGCCAACCACAAAACGTCTTCGAGAACGTTGGCGAGATTAGAGACTAGTTGTGATTGTCTCCAACACGTCTGCAAGGTGTTGTCACTACATTTAGCCTCTACCAGAATTTTCCAAGAACTTTCTGATGAGAACTAAATTTGAAACCTATCGACAGTGGTAGAGGTGTTTCCCTGGCACTGTATTTTCTCTGAGGACGTTGATTGGGTAATCATCGTTGTTTCTTCTGTCATAATTTTCGCTGACATAGCTAGCCATTGGAGCTGACGTTTTTTTACTCCCATTTCCTCCGAGCCGTTGGTATAGTGTACATCTCATCTTATGGCGTCTTTCTTTTTTCTCTTAACTTGCAGATGCTGTCGACAGTTTTGAACATTGTAATGTTTGAGGATTGTAAAAACCAGGTGAGCCACGAATTTAAACGGATTAAACTTATCGCCAAAAAATGAGCTTGGAAACTGGCGCGCTGTGCATGTAAGAATCCGCAAAGATTCGCAAACAACAGTTATCACTGGACGCTAAAATCAGCCTCGTGAAGTCACTTGAAATATTGGCAAATGGTATAACCTTATGACCGTATGACCTTATTGGCTTGCGTATCTCAAACGGGAGTGGGGCAAGAATGTATTGAAACGCTGGATGCCTACAGTGGCCGTAAAGAGTCTTGCAGTTTTCTCCTCCCTTTTTGTTTGCTTAAAGTCTTTGGAAGAAAAAATACAAAACAAAAACAACAACAACAACAACAACAAAAGGGTTTAAAAAAACAACGATAGAACAAAAACAAACAAACAAAAAAGACGGAAGTCAACACTCCACCAAAAGTGATCAACATGTCAAGGATTTCTCGTTATAGGAAATGAGCGGCTGTTTTAATGTTACATTATTGCGAATTTAGGGGAAACTGAAGGAAATTAACGCGCTCGAAATGCAAGGTGGCTTAAATGACAAAATAGCGGCAATTGGCAACGAAAAATACGGTTACTATTTTTTTTTTTTCAACCCTTTTGATTGATCGGACTTCGATCTTTTCCCAACGCTGATCTGGTTGAGTCAGATATACTGATTAGATTTTGATTGTTGAATGTCTTGATCAATTAGTGGAGGTGTGTGTTCTATAAGTATATTATATTACGTTCGCTCTTCATGCTATAACTCGTTTTGCAACATCTTTGGTTGACCTGATAACTAACTTTCATGGAGCAGAGCGACAGTGTGTACAAGTTTTGTTATTCTTAAAAATGCTGTGGTTACGCGTTACTGTACCAAAGCAAAAAGAGAGGAGTGCTATAACTATAATAACCTATCATTGTTTGTGTTTGATTCCCATGTTAGTGGTCGATGTCCAGACCTTTACTTGGCCTAATTCTTTTGAATGAAAAGGTGAGATGATGATTTAATAAACTTACAGCTGTAATTTACCTGAAATAGCACTTTTCCGACAAGTGTGTGATAAACTAGCATCCCATAGTAGTGGGAGTGTTAATCCTCGTAATTGCTTTATATAAATAAAATAAAGTAAATAAATCACTTGAATTAAGTGTCAGTGTATTTAGCGTAGAGCAGTAATTGGGGACGCTCTCCAGAACGAATTGGAATTTTTGAAATGTTTGTTTTGAGGACAGGGGAAAACAGGAGAACCCGGAGAAAAACCTCTCGGAACAAGGGCGAGAACCAACAACAAACTCAACCCACATGTAACGCCGAGTCCGGGAATCGAACCCGAGTCAAATTGGTGGGAGGTGATACTGGGATAAGGTCCGGCCGTGAGGGTCACTTAGGTTTGTATTGCCACTTAAAGGGGAAGTATCACGCGAATTTGATATCATTTCAAAACTCAAAAATGTTTGTCTGTTAACAGAAACAACAAAATAATTGTCTAGTTTTGTCATAAATTAAGACCCCAGTGCAATAAAACTGTCGATTAGTGCCTCTGGCCAGAGACAGAGTAGGTCGAAATGGATATAAATTTGAAAAATGTTAGGCTCACGTTTTTCAAGTTCTCGTATTTTTGTTTCCAAAATGCACTAGAGCAGATCAAGAGTTGTTCCTTTCAAGAATTGAGTTGATTTCTTTCCTCTCGTTCTTCTAGAATTATTTTGTAGCTAACTTAAGGTCTTATTTCACCATTTTTAATAAAAGAGGTCAAAAACCCCATGATACTTCCCCTTTAACCTATACCTTTTTGCTTCAACAAGTGTAAGTACGTATGTTCATTTCAGTATTTTCAAGAGCTACAGCGGAATGTCATCGCGATGCAGCCGGCGGAGAAACAAGAGGACATGGCGCAATGCTTCAGGAATCTTATGGAAGGAGTTGAGCCATCACTGATCACTAAGAACAGGGACAGGTAAGAACAGCTTGATGGTTAAAAGTGAAGTCAAACCGCGAGTCATCTACTGAGTTTCGCACCTGGAGTGTGTGAGTGAGATCCTGATGTGTTCACACATTAGGAGACAACAGACAGAGCTATCTTTAATAAAATTACTACAGAACATCCCATGTACCGTTTGTTACCCAGGGTTGAGAAATCCTTACCTCGTATCAGCTGAGAAACAACTTTGTCTATGACTTTCAATTCTACATCAGCCTTTGACAAGTGCCACAATGGCAATTTAGTCATCAGCTTTCTGGGATCCTTTGTGCACATTGTAAAAAATTAAATTAAACTAAAGAATATTACAAATGGTTAGAGCATGTCGAAAGTAACAAAAAAGTCGACTTTGAGACCCAGACGTTAAAGAGTAAGTTTCTATGAGGGTTTGAATATTTGAAAAAAAATTCAGCCCTTCTGTTTCGTTCAAAATAGCGTATACCATTTTAGAAGTACTCTCGTTAGAGGGCTTTAGGTCACTCTCTTCTTCTTTGGAATTGAGATATCTCACACTGCACCCCCAACTTATGTTCTGACATATTCGTCAGTATGGTATTCTCGCATAATGTGGAGGCGCGGTGGTGAGATGGTTAACGCCTCGGACTTCGAGGTTAGGTCTTTGTATTGCGGTGTTATTTCCCTAGACAAAAAACTGTGCTCCACACTGTCTCTCTTCACCCCGGGTGTGAAAATGGGTACCAGTGACATACAGCTGGGGGAACCCTGCTATAGACAAACATCGTATCCAGGGGGGAGTAGTAATGTTCCCAGTTGCTTCATGGTACAGAAACCGCCTTAGGCTCCGGCCTTAAAAGCCACTTACAAGCCACAAACCAGACTCGAGTGCGACTTTTATTTTCAAAGAATGATCACAGATCACCAGGCGTTTTATGTAACGCTTGTGATATGCAAGCAGCGCAATTTGTAACAAGCAGACTTTCATTCCTTGCAGATTTACCCAGAATTTGTCAATATTTAGACGAGAGGTAAACAACTCACTGAAGGCTTCGAGCAACGGAGGAGGCGTCATCAAACCGGATGGCGGAATAGATATGGTGGCGTGACACTTGTTGCAGTCGACCGACCGATCGGTAGATACAGGATTTGTCGCCTTCGTGATGAGTGAAGCAGGAGATCATATTCTTACTTCTCAGTGAAGACCAAGCTAGGAACGTAGAGTGGGTTGTCAATGCTTGTGCCGTTGACAAGTGGATTGAATAAGAGAGCACCGAAGAGTTTAACCCTCCGATAAACGCTTTCTTGTAACACCGAATCAGGGGTGTAATAGTAGGCGGAAGGTGGAAAAATGACCGCCCAAACACTTGACTTCCTTGATTTCTCTCTGTAATGTGTCCCAAAATTTCCGCTTGTGATCAACAAAATCTCACGTATTGGAAATTTAGCTGGAACCCTGCGAATGTTTCGATACAAGCAGTGGGTGTTCATATAGCATACAGGCGCGTTTTCGGGGACATATTTGCCATTGCCGTTTACTTAGGGGCCAAGTTTCGCGCGGCCAAAATCGACAGAAAAATGCTTCAATTCCAATTCCAATTCCAACGCACAGAAAATCCACGGAGAGGCCTGCTATGCAGTGTTTCCATTACCAAACAGCGTTCAACACCCAGGCTGCCACTGAAAGTAAGGAACTCTTTCACCATTTTGGAAGTGAAATAGACGTACATTTAACTGGTGATCTGATGTAGAAAATATCCCAGTAGAGCAGTTTTCATCCGCGTGTCATCACTGTAACCAATCACAAGTGACCTAATCAACGCAATGAACCAATCAGAACTGGAAGATAAGTAACCGCCAAGCGCGGGAAAACACATGCGAGCGAGTCACGATTGGTTTAATTTCACTTAAAATTCGTTCAGTTGATGAAAATGGCACGGGTTTACTTTAATCAGTCACAGCGTAGGAAAGAGAAATCAAAGATAAGTTTCCGCACTCGATTGAAAACTGCTCAAACAGCACTGCAAGTGTGTTGATTTCGTCAAGGTGTTACCATTCAACGTCTTGCCGCCCCTTTAAAAAGTCAAAAATATAAAATCCGAAGAACCTTAATCTTAAGAAGATGCCTAGTTTAGATTATAAGCAAAGTGAAAGCATAAAGTAGAAGAGAAACAATGCATGCACAGCTATAGTGCTTCACTATGAGTGTTAACAGTCTAATTAATCTACAAAGTAGATTCACAAAATCTCTCACAAACCTTTGGACAAGTAAGTGTCGGCTCCTGTCCGACAAAAAGAAGTATTTCTGTTACGTTCATACGCTCTGTTAGTCAGGATCAAATTAATGTCAATAAAAGAACAAATTAACTGTACCAACTACCCATGTGTTGGAGTGAATGATCTGCGCAAAGTGAGTACTCATTGAGAGAAAAATGTGGTTGGGGTTGGAGGGAGGGGTGGGGGGGGGGGGGGGTTGGAGTGAGAGGGAAGGAAGAGTTCGCTGTACAGCTCACTGTAAGCTGAGTGTGTTGAGCGCTTGCGTGGATATCTGGGCCGGGTTGTTCGAAAGCCGATTAACGCTAATCGACAATTAAAAGTTAACCGAGGTTTTCGTCCCGCTCATTTAAAGCGGTTTTTGAAAGCTAATTTTAAGCTCATGCTCAAGACAAGTCAAGTCAAAATTGAGGAACAAAAATCTTTGGTAGAACCTTTAAAGATTAGTCATTAAACTAGAGTCAAAGTTCACGTTAATCCAGGATTAGTTTAATCGAGCTTTGAACAACTGGGCCCTGAGTGTTAAAATTTGAACACAAGATTATCGCGTCGACTTCCGCAAGAATTTGCAATTGTGGACCCGAGTTACATCGCAAATAACGCACAAGAACTACAGCACTATAGACTTGGTAAGAAACTAATTGCAAATATTCACCGGAATTGTGGTGGATGTAGGTGGATATTCGCGGCGAGGTAAACATCTCTCACTGTTCACCGGCACTGAGGTGAATACTTGTTCTATACCTATACCCGTGGACCACCAGCCCAAGTTAGTCAACATTTCTGGCAAATTAGCGCAAACCTCACCCGCAAAATTTAGGACAGTGTCGGTAGCTAGTCGCGTTTGAAGAACACCATCTTAATTGCGTGTTGGTTCCTTTGTGTCCTTCATGTGGAAAATTTTAAAACTTTTGGTGTCGGGGCTGCCGATAAGCCCCCACCCCCCTTCCCCCTCCCAAGATTCTTGTTTTTTTGTTTGTTTGTTGTTGTTTTTTTTTTGTTATTTTTATTTTAGCAGGGGCGGAGAAACGCATTTGCCAAGGCTTTGACTGTTGTCACGCTGTCAAGTCATACGTAACATGTCGTCGACCGCGTTCCCTTATCGTTGATAACTACTAGTCACACTACTATACGTTGATGGAGCCGTCAATCAAAGCGCGAGTGAAACATTATCCACCGATTTGGTGTATACTAGCACACCGTGATAGCAGTAGACAGACCTAGTATACGGGGTATTCAGAACGCTTTGAACCTCATTATGAAAGCGAGGCTTCGTACATAGTTTTATGAAAATGAATTTTCATTCAAATGCAAGCAAAACTACCGGTGTTCACCCGAAAAGCTTTGCACTTAGCCTCGCTTTCGTAATGAGGCTCAAAGCAACTCGGAACTGGCCTTTTATTAACGAAAACGACGCTTCCATTGTTCGCGATAAACAATGTTAATGAAGCAAATTAAAGGTAAATTTTAATAAATGCTTCCTGGACGCCAAACACGAACGTCGTGTGTTAATTAAGAATTGTAGCTTTTAATTTAAATGAATGATTTATATTTCACAATTACTACACCTGAGCTTAACTTCTAGCTTTCCAAGAACGTGATTTATCTAAGGCATTCATAATATCAAGCGTAGGAAATAGTTTTTGTACAACATCAAGATCCCTCTGTAACGAAATACTTGGAAATATTAAAGTTCTATTAATAATTATTATAAGCGTGTTCCAGAAGTTGGAAGTTCAATTTGCTCCTCATCTACTGGGCCAGGAATGTCTTCTTGATATAGGCGTCCTTCAGCGCAAATAACAATTTTTTTACAATTGCACCAGATTATGACACCAAACAAAACTTCTTTGAGACCTAGAAAACGGTGTCAGTCGAATTGGACTCTATGTACAAGACAGTGTTTTGTCCCCCGTGATGCTGTCTGCATCGCGATCTGTTTCTCTTTTACTGTCGGTTGTCCTGCAAGTCGTTTACTGTAAAAGAAAGAAAACAAGACGATTTAAATACATTTAACATATGTTGAAGTCGTTATATTTGCATGATTCCTATTATTGAGTAAAATTAATTTCAAACAGACTTGAACATTAGAAAAAGGTAAGTAAGTAAGGCATCCCCGGTTTCCATAGGGGTCATTATTACTCCCCCTGGGTAAATAGTCACGGCCCCAGCATTTTCTTCCGTTTTCGCAACGGCCCTCCCGTACCCTATGGCATGGGATTTATCTTGTCTCTTTTGCTTCATTTTTTGTCAAAAAATCAAATCAAAACTCTGCTAATTTTACTTCTAGACTAAGAAAAGAGTTAGTCTTCTTGCAGACGTCTCCTTAGAGCACTTGACTGCCGAACAGGAGGTTTCTAGGTAGCCCTCCATTGTGTCATGTTGGTCTTTTTGGCTTTTCTAAGAACGCACGGAGGCAAAATCATGAGCTTCCTTATTAAGTCGTTTAGTGCAAATTGAACCGTTACAGATCTCAAACAATAATCGTTATAATACAGAATACGCTATCACACCTCACTGTCAGCAAGTCGCTGTGTTTCTAGTAGGCGTTAAATGAATCCTTGTAAACTTTAAGTCCATCTCCTAGAGACTCGTCGGGTGTTACTGATTGTTGTAGAAGTGACGCATCATCTGATCCGCCATCAACCATAAAATGGGCAACTGTGATTGGCTGAGTAGAAGGGTTACCTGGAACATATCCTTCCCTTTTGAGGTAGGTAAACATGAACAAAATTGGTCTGAGTGGAGGAACTATTTTCTAGCAATTGTACCTCAGACCTCGGTTGTTCAAAGAGCGGATATCTAGCCAATGAATAAATCTTTATCTAATGGATCAAATGTACCCCAACCAATACATTTTATCCGCTGGATAGCTACACTTATCCGCTGGATAAAGTTATCTCCTCTTTGAAAAACCGGTGTCAGGCCTGAATCACTAATAAAGGAATTGTCACCAAGGTACATTGAACATGGGTTGAACATGGCGTGTAGAAAACTTAGAAGTGATTGAAATGGAGAAACGATACTTATGATAATTAATCAATTGGTTGCGCGTGTAATTTGCATATGATCACATGCGCATTACGAATGAACTTGACATCACAACATACAACTATGAAAACCATACTTTAGAATCTATTTGAAAGCCATGTGTGAACCCAACCAATAAACAAACAAACCAAAAATCCAAAAAAATTATGTTATCTTCAAGGACAATGTGCGCGATCGTTGACTATCAGCTAACGGTAGTGACGCTTGACCCAATTAGATCATAGGATTCTTAACAGCGAATACAACTGCATAGCGTGCCATGGGAACTCATTAGCATATTATAGTAAACACCAATCAAAATTCTATTAATGTTACCTGAAATAGATATTGCTGAGATAAGCTTCTCTTCGTAAAGCTGTTTTAACCTGTAAGAAAACAGATTTGTGTCAATTGAGGGTGGTACAAAGATATTTGATAGGTATATTTGCGAGTGAATATTTTTGTGAACAACGACCGAAGGGTCCATTTGTTGAAATTCTAAAAGATTTTCCGCTCTTTCTCTTTGCTTTTCGATTCGTGCTATCACCTCGCACAAATTCATCCATGACTAGGTGTGAAAAAGGGATTGAGTGTTCAGTTTTTCTGTTATTTTTGTCTTAACCGCGACGTGAACGACCATTATTTGCACGTAATGACGCACTCAGAGCAAGATCACTGTCACATTCTTTGGCCAACGTGATTCATCTCTACTGGCCTATCACTCTAATCCAACTTTAATATCTAATACTATTTTTAGACCTTGGTGGTGTGCATTCATGTGGATATGGGTTTGTGTAGGGGGAAGATGTTGAAATATGCCGGACTGAGTGGTGTCCAATCACAGCTGTACTCACCGCAGTAGCAAGGTTACCCGAGAGGATCTGGTATGCAGGGGATGAATGATCTGTGAGTTCAGATTTCCATGGCTGCTTGAGTTTCATGGTAATTTCACCTGTTGAACATGACAAGTCATTCATTAGGAACGCAGTAACGTTCTGTAGAGTATATAGGTTTCATGTGAACCGGTAAAACTACATTAACAGTTACATTTGATTAAATTGCATTGCTTTTTTATTTGAAAACTTAAGACTTAAAGGCAAGTGGAGGAATCAGAACTTCGGAACGAGAAAAGGAAAAAAATCTGCGCGCCCTTCCACGAACGAAACAATATTCTTGCAAATTTGAGTTTGGATGATGTTCTTATCTGCAGGGACCAGAAGAAACACTGAGGCAGACTCAGGTTTTGTAGCAATTTTGAAGACGTCTGTATCGAGAATATTGAATGAATGAGAACGTTAATTTTAAAAGTGATGGTAAAAATATGTATAGTCAAAAACATGCATTTTCTACTCACCAGGGTAGGGCGCGTATGCCGTTCTCGGTGGATGAGGTGGCTGACAGGGGTTTTGGCAAGTTGGCATGACAGATGGGTCACAGCAGCCTGCCATTCCCATTGTCATGTCAGGCATGGGTGGGGGCGCAGCGCAAGGATTGGTACATGTAGGACCTGGCGGGCAACATGGCGCTGGCGGAGGGGGTGGGGGTGGGGGTGGAGCGAAGGATATAGGCGCAGCAGGGGGAGCGCAGGGATTGAAGCAGCTGGGTCCGGGTTGACAACAGTCCATCTGTTGGTTATCGGGCTGGTCCATTTGTGGGGCAGCCTGTTGGTCCGCTGGCGGAGCAGCTTGCTGGTCCATGGGTGGGGCCATTTGCTGATCCATTTGTGGGGCCATTTGCTGGTCCATTTGTGGGACCATTTGGGGGGCCATTTGTGGGGCCATTTGCGGGGCCATTTGCTGGTCCATGGGTGGGGCCATAAATTGCTGGTCCATTTGTGGTGCCTCGGGACCTGGCATATAATTTGCTACGGGCTGTTGTGGCTGCTCGGGTTCAGACTCCTGATCCTTTTGATCCGGTTGATCCTGTTGTTCAGGGAGGCGTTTGCTGGGATCTGGTGCCGCTGAAAATATTGAATAACGGAACGGTTAGATGTGAACTAACGGACACATCGGAATATGTAAAACGTCGGCAAGGGTTATCTCTTTAGAGAAAATTTTGTTCTTACCATGTGTCAGGGCAAATATCGTAAGGCACAACAAGAGTGTCACTCGTGTCATCTTGATCAGCGGTCCGCTGTTTGAAAGAGAAACCGAAAGGTTGTAGTCAGGGTCTGGTCAACTTAAAGAGCGCTAAATGCGTGTCTGCACTGCAAGATGCTGGGAATTAATATATATGAAAGCTAAGGGAGGTTATGTGTATGTAATTGGAACGGGATTTTTTTTAATTCTAGTTTATCTCGAAATAAATTGGGAACGAGGGAATACTAGCTCATTGTTTTAATTTTACCGATATTTCAAATATAATGATTCCCATCCCAAAATGACGGTCCCAATTAAACATTTAAAGATTAAACTAAATAGAAAATTGACACAGAAAATAGATACAGAAAAGAATGAGAATTTAAGAAGAATTTAAAAGCAGCTTATATTGGACTGGAGGTACTGATTATGCCAATTATATGAAATTTAAATTATGCTTTTAGATCATGTGACAATTGTAACGTATAATTCTGAAATCTTTTCTCACGCTCTTTAATGCTATGTCTTTAATGCTTTGGGTCTTTTTATCCTTAATTTTAAAATTTGTCGTCATTTGGTACCAATATAATGGTGTAAGCAAGGAATGAAGGGGACAAGAAATGAATCGTGTTTAAGGCGAGTAAATGAATTCTGACAACTCCGATGAAAATTCAAGAGTCAGTACTTATTTTCTAGAACAATAATCACGTGGAATCGTTTTGTAGATATTCTAGACATTCTAAAAATTTCACGGCAAAAATTCAACCCTAATACGTTCTTAAAATACAAAAGATAAAAGTTAGAACTTTTTAAAAACTGACAACGTTTCAACGTTACTTCACGCCACTATCAAGTCAAAAGTGGGAATGGCAAGTGGAAATATATAGATAATAAAACAAAAGCATTTTTTTTAACGCAAATTCAGCCAAGAAGGTAGAGAACGACACCCAACTCCACAGGATCCATCTGTGTACATAAAATTACCTTTTAAAGAACAGCGTTCAGCCAATCGCGTCCGCAAAGAAATACAATCACTAGGATCCAAGATTGATATCAATATACAACCTGCTTTTACAAGCAAGAAATTATCACAAATTCTGAGTGTCAAGGAAATGAAGTCTCCGATTGAAAACATACAGTGCGTTGTTTAGCTTTTTGAATGCGATTTGCGTGCTGAAATTATGTTGGGTGCACTGCCCGACACCTACATCAACGCATGAGTGAGCATCCAAACACGAAATATGGTTTGGACAAAAAGGAACCTATTGACGATCCTTTAAAAGTTAAAAAAAATGTACAGGCAAGTTTGACTGCTTGATTTACGAAATGCTCTTCATTAAGGATGTCAACCATTCTCTAAACACTGAAACTAATTCGATTCGCGTCAAACCTTTTTTCCTAACACTCTAGTTATTATATTTTTAATTTAGATCATTTCACCTTTGGAAATGATACCCATAGGGACATGAAAAAGATTTTATAATCTTTATATTTTTACTTGCCTTTCCTACTTTTCACTTGATAATAACGTGAAGTAACGTTGAAACGTCAGTTCTTATAACTTATACGTGTTAGCGTTGGATTTTGCCGTGAACTGCTATTCAAAATCTATTCTAAATTAGGATATTATTTAATTTCTATTCCAGAAAACTCTGCAATCGCAATAACTGTACACAGAAATAAATTAAACTTGTATGAATTTTAACTGACAATTTAACGGTGCAACCATTTACTGACAAGAAGATCAGGAATCAAAGATTTAAAACTTTTCTTTAGGATGACCCAAGTTCAGCATCTAACTTCTGTTTCCTATTTTTCTGAATTCGACGGTTAATGACCACTGGGAGAATGTCTTTTTCTATTACGAGTTTCCTAAATAAGCTAGATGATCATGTAATTTCCTCCCATTACCTGTCTGCCTACGAAATTTGACATAAATCTAGGTGAAGATGAGATCGTGATGGGAGAAGAAAGAAAGGTTTGATTGCATACGATATTCGAGACGCTAATACGGTTTATCCTTGTTTCTTCGCTTCATTACAGAAGAGTTTCATCTTTCATTATAATAACCGTATTAAAAGTACCGGAGGCCATTATTAGAACCGTCGGCAAAAAAATTGACCCATCACGGAGCTGGTGACTTCACCCAACTTTCATGACCAAAATAAATGGAACTTATGTCTGAACTTTTATTCTTGAAAACCTGTGATCAGGGTAAAACAACTTTAATTACTATAGTGCATTTTGCGTTGACTTTATTTTGAGCGCGAAACCCGGATACTTTACGGGTGATATTTTCTGTTTATGAGTGAAGTCACCAGTTGTAAGGGCACACATGTTTCACTGGTTTAAACATTTTGTACTACCCACCTTCGTTAAAAAATTGGTTGGCCTTCAGGGCTAGCTTTAACGTCTTCAAAGAAAAAAAAAATCAATCTGTTACTCAAACGAGACTAAACACACACTGCACTTATCTCAGAATGGCGGTATTCCGTTGAATGTTTGACCTCACAGTTTTGTTGACAAGTGAAGTCTAGGGTCGTCGCAGTTGCAACATCAATCAGCGGCTATTCCAATAAGAAGCGCTAGGCAAATTGGCGCGAAGAATCACCGTCAAGCACGAGCAAAAACCCGGCCTTTGTAAAACAGAATATTTACCTTCAATCCCTGAAGATTTAGACGAAAGATCACCCTAGTCAAACTACGATCTCCGAAGCGTTTATGAATTAAAAATTACCTAATTCCTAAAAGAGTACGTTAATCGCTGGTTTGGAACGCTGGGTAAGCTTGGCTACGTCAGTGTGTAAACACTGACATGACAGGTGGCAATCATTGTATATTACAAACACGCTTGTCACCGATCAGCCAATAAGAGCGCGTAAATCCATCGTTACATCATTGACAACAAGTCACCCGTGACAATTTCGCAGGTATCTCTTCTCTACTCTGCGACTTTCTCTAAAACTCGAGTTAAACGAACTCAATTTTTGTTTGTTTTTGTTTTTCATCTCATTTCGTTCAAGTACCCTTCCGCTTTTGATATTTCTAACCAGCAGGTTTTTCTCGACCAAGATACAAAGTTAGTTATTTTCTTCAATTTCCTGCAATTCACAATTCTTTCCTCATTTGTAAAAAATACTTTATTCCCATAAATATTTATGCAAGTTTTGCAAACAAGGACTGGTTGATAACACTTCGAAGCTTTTCCTAGCTGCAGTTTGGGTCGGGGTTCAACTGTGTTTTCCCAGATTTACAAGCCAAAGAAGCCGGGTGCATTTCTTTTGCCATATTGAAAGCAAAGCAAACATCGCAAAATAAGGCGCTTATACAAGAAATTTGATTTTGAAACACCACAAGGCAACAATAATCATTTTAAGATAACTCAGATATCGAACAACAGATATACATCAACTAAGTGAATATTATTGTGGCCTTTCAGATTTAAATTCCTTTTACTTTTTTGAAAGATAAATTGAAAGAAAATTTAAAAGCGAGATAAAGTGATGTCAGATTCTAAAAAAAAAAACGTTTTTCGTGCAATTTTACAGTATTTTCAAAATGGCGTTAACACAACCAGTCTTTGCAGGGGATGTCGAGGTAGGTTAGTGTAACTCTAACTAACGAGAAAAATGACAAAATAACCTAACAGGGAACGAATGTCCCTGATGTCCGGCCATTTCTCCGGTAAAATATTCACTTAAGCTTTTCTCACATTTCACAGACGTCAACCGTAATAAACAGTAATGTTTCTTCGGAATACTGCACTCCCTCCAGACCTTAACCTGGTCGTTCGTATCATGCAATAAATGTTGAAATTTTCCTTTGACTTAGTCGAAATGCATGTTTCCGCTGACGAAATTGATAAAATGCACGTTTTATTTCCACGTTCTTGCTCTTTCTTGCTCGTTCTTCTTTCCCATTCCCTCGTTTCTGCTCAATATTTGGATGACAAAGACTGGATACTAATTCCATAATGACTACTCAACTTGCGACATTCTTAACATATCTTGAAGAAAATTACAAAAAGCTCCCCCCCCCCCCCCCAAAAAAAAAAAAAAAAAAAAAAACCCACAGAGATATACTTCATAACCAGTTTACGGTCCATTTGCCCGGCTGAACCGCCAATTTTATCCCTGAACCAGAAATGTTTAAGCAATGGCTATTTACAATGAAGAGGGTTTTTTGCTGATAAGGACTGCGCATGCACACGTGGGTAATAACCTACAGTTGCCTCCATTCTCCATAGAGGATCGTGCCTTTGTTGTTTGCCGCAAAAATCCGTTGATCCGGGGCCCGGAGAAAGCAGATCCAGTGTCATTGGAATCCAACCTCGTTTCCAGGACGAGGTTGTGGTTCCAGTACTAACTTCTTCCTTGAGTTTGCTTTGTTTAACACCCTGTCCACACTAATGCGTTTTAAGGCTTCGCCAATCATCCTCAAAACAAACCACAATCAAACAAACAAAACTGACGCTGTTCAGATTGGAGACTTCTTAGAAGTCTTCTAAAAATGGAGACTTTCTAAAACGCTTTCAAGCTTTACGAATTTTTGAAACGGCTTCGCTTCAATGTGAACGGATGCGGTTTATACACGCCGATGCCGTGAAGAAGTTTGTCAATTTTTCCTTTTTCTTTTCTATAGACTATGGAAAAAAACCAAACAAAACAAAAACGTTTTATAGAGTACATGGTGTAATAGAGAGAAAAGACTGAAATTAATGGCCTCCTGAAATTCCAATTGCTTCGCAAATAGAGGAACTCTCAGAAGGAGTCTTATGAGGGTTCATCCTTCCTCTCCTCCTTGTCCTATGGAGATAGACACTAGCTCTCAGAGAAATTTGAATGGAAACTCATTAATTACTTTTACTTTACAATGTTTATTTGAATAAATATCCATACTTCCCCCGCTGAAGGATTTTTTCTAAGACCCCCTACCCTTCTGGAAAATTACACTTTAGCCCCTTTACTGAAAAAAGATAATGGGTTTTGTTCCAACATTGAAAACATATGACAAGGGAAAAAAGCAGCATTTACCCTTTATCATTCAAAATAGGTGACATTCGCTGTTCAAGCATGTGGAGAAATCAACGTTTGGAATAAATTAACTTTAAACAACAAAATTATCTACGTAATTGTACATACGGGTACTAGCTTTTTTTACTATAACGATTCATTCCAAATCCCTTCCAAACTGTTAAAAATGCAAAACAGACAAAAACATAACAAAAAAAAAAACATTATTGAACTGATCCGATTATTCAACTTTTAGGTATAGCTGCCAATTACCTAACGCCCTAAGCACAAATATACCACAAAAGCATTAACTCTCACACAGACGAACAATTGGGAGATCTTCAACTAACCGTCCATTCATTGCAGCGAGACCGGATTTGAAATCAAACGATTACAAAACATTTTAGTTATTATCGTTACGCGTTTCGGCTAATTACGTAACTTCAAAACGAAATTCGGCTGAATTTTATGGCAAATTTTTCTTTCCTCGCAGCCGACCACCGTCTAAAATGCACTCTGAGGACTAGAAAATAAGTATTAGTCAATAAAGGATCCGGTATTCTTCCGAAATTATTTCGGGCATGCGGTCAATTCACAATTTTCCGAGAGTTTTTGAACGAGAGTTCTCAGCCTACGTAGCAGTCGTTTTCTTTCCAACCGGTTGTGAGAAGAGAGCAAAAAGTAAATGGTATGTCCAAGAGACTAGTTAGTTTTTAATATTTTCGTCACCAAAGCAAAAGATTTTAAACGTTAAATGATTGATCTTGTGGACTGAACCGATAAAATTAAAGCTGATTAGAAAGAATTTAACTTTCTAATTGCAGATTTTGCTTATTTTAATTTCAAATTTTAGTTTACAGCCGGGTTTGACGGAAATAAAAAATCGTGAAAAGATGTACTCATCGGTGATTATAGTAAGTTATAAATTTTTCAAATATGCATTTTGCTTATTTTTTAGCGGGCCAAAACCTTTTCAGACGCAATCTCGGTTAAACCATGGATTTCAAAATGAAGATTTCCACTAAAACACATGCCAATTTATTTAATTTGCTCGGTACAACAACAAATAACTGAAAGTAGGTTTTTCATGGAAAGTTCTTGTTTATAGTGCGTCTTCGTGTTCATTTGGTATTAACGAAGTTTAGAAACCTAACAGTTTTTCTATGAGCAAATTGCAAGACTTTTTTGCCAGAATAAGTTTGTCTAGAAATGGAAAATTCAGCAAAGTTTAAGACACCACAATCGCTCATGTTTTAATCAAATTTGATTGACTAACGCATGTTCAAAATTAATAAATTTTTGCACAAATTAGTATTTTTGGGCTTTCGTTCATTGTTAGGGTAACTGCTGTTAAATTTTGTCTAATTTTCCCGCCAAGAGACTTAGAAAAAATACGGGCGCTTAAATACGCATGCGCCGTTTTTTTATTTTTATTTTTTTTTAATTTTTCCATATCGTTACTGTCTGTTTGAAAATTTTCAATTTTCCCGCCAAAAGACAAAAAAAAATACGGGCGCCAAACTTACGCATGCACGGTATTTTTTATTTTTCATAGCCAATTTTATGTTTCCATTGCATTCAGTAAGTAAGCTTAATGATACCACTATAATTAAAGAGCTTATTGATCTCAACAATAAAAGTCACAGTCAAGCAAACAACTGTTTCAATTTCATTGTGTCCTTTATTTTCTGTCTCATATACAATGAATACTTTTTGTTAATTAATTAAGTAAGAATCAACTAATTAATTAAAAGGTGTGTACAAACTTTTCCCCTGTATATACTAAGTCTTTTGGCGGGAAAATTTGGAAAAATTTGCACAGCGTTTTCCCTAGCAACAAATTTGACCAAAAAAAGGTATGGGGCACTCTTTGAACATTTCTCGTTCACAAAAAAACTCAAAGAGTGACCCTTCAAATTTTGCCCGCCAGATAAATATAAACCGCCTCGGATAGAAACTTAAAGCAACTGTCAAGTTTTGTTCAATTTCTGGCTAATTTAAAAAGCGAAAGTTTAAAATTTTCAACGAAACGTTCGTTTTAGTGAAGTTTCCATTTCCGAGGTGGTTTATGCTTTAACAATCTAAAGTCATCTTCACAAGGCTAAATGAAGTTTGCAAACTTGTGTTGTCAAATACAATTTGGCGTGAACTGTTTTTTTTTTTTTTTTGCAACGTGTTACACACTAAATCTATTTGACAACACGAGATTGGAAAGCTCCGTTTGCCGAGTGAAGGCAACTTTAGAAAAAAGTAGCGACATGGCAATTCAAGACAAAATTTTGCAACAGAAGAAGAAACGTTTTGGATTGTCGCGAAACACTGATTGTTTCAGAAAAGTTTCAACATTCAATTGATACTTCAATGTCTTTTCCTTCAAACTGTTGCAAAATTGTCTAACTTGCAATGTCGCTTTTTGTGACCTTGTTCAACAGGCAGGGTACTGAACTCCACGTCCACTTACTGTGTTACACAGGACAAGGCATTTGTGGTGAAAGCATCTAGAAAATGATACATGTACAACCCACACCCAAATTTGAAAACTATTCTTGTCTGCAAGTGTCAAGACAATTCGTCCTAAGTGCTGCTCGAAACTGTTTTCGCTCGATTTTTCGTTTCTTTTCTCAGATTTTACTTTTGTGAAACATAAAGACAATTTTCACTGGTAACCGCTCATTTAACTCTTTATCTTGTTCTAACCCTTTTGGCCACACTATCAAAAAAGTTGTGTAGTTCCTTGGCAAACAATCTGTAGTTATGGTTTTTTAATTTTTCACTGATCGAGATAATCGTACTTTGCTTACAATGTTTGAGAATCGATCTCGTTTTAGAAATTTCTTTTTAACTATCAATCAAAAGAATTCCATTTACTCTTTAGTTTCAGCTATTTTCGTCCAATTTCAACACCAATGTCCTAAATGATTCTTTGGTTTTTGTTTTTATTTGTCACAATTTCTCTTTGCCTTTTGCCTTTCGTTTCTTTGCCAATTCTTATTGAAAATTAAGAGCGCCTTTTTTTCATGACCGAGTGAGTGATGGCACAGGGTTCAAAAATTGACTACCCTCATATTTTGCTCAGACATACTCTATGATGAGTTAATAAACGTGGTGTATTTCTTATGTTCAGCTCTGCTTTTGTTTTCCAGAAAATTACCAATAACTGTAACGGGCGCCGACCGTCACAAAATGGCGGAAATTAGTGCGTCGAGTAACAACACAAGAATTTCGCTCGTGTAAAGGGCAAAAGGAAGCACGGTTTTTTCAAATTGGTATATTTGTGTAAGAGTCATTGGCAAATGATTCAAGTCTAAAACCAGGATTGTTTACTAACTGGGAATGCACGGCACGAGTTTGAAAATCACCAATATTTCATTGTTTAAAAATCTCATTTTGGAGCAGTTTTTCAATAAACATTTTTATTATGCGGTATAACTCAGAAGCGCTTGAGATTAAGGTTGTGATTAGTGGAAATAGTCTTCTTTTCAAGGATATAAAAATTAGTCTGGGGCTTTTAACTTCTGCACGAAAAAACCATGCTCTATGTCGAGAAAATCACAAACTCCACTTGTCAACAAACACAAATAATCGAATTAGTCTCTGTTATCGAAGCCAATATTCCAAGCAAATCTTAGTGCTTAGCACCTATTTGATTAGAAGGTCAACATTACAAGTTTACCTTGCTGAAACAGTGGCTGTAGATTGGTTTTCATTCCTACTTTCTCTTCAAAATTACCATCTTCCCTCTGACAGCGAGTTTACGAAATCAACAACTATCTGAACGATACCTGGGTGGCTCTTGTACAAACATCGGCGCTATTCTTCGCAGTTTCAAATAGACCATATCTGCTATCTTTCTCTAACGTACAACTGAGCTTGTTTCAACGTAAAAAAATGACCATTGAGCGAGATTTTCGATCACTGAGCGACACTGTCGTTTTGACTTCTTCAATCCATGCATATTATTTGTATGTCACGCAACGACATATCACACTCCTTACAAGGAAGGCTTGGTTACCAATATTCCTTCAGGTGTTACACAAGTTTTGCGGATAAGGAAATAATTTTGGTTTGTTAAAAAAGACATTCTGTGATCTAAAATTCTTAAAACAAATGGAAAAAACGCCAAAAAGAACGAGCTAGGTTAAGGAAGAAAGAACCACCGACCGACAGACAAGCAGCCCGAACGATAGGGAGAAAAAAAGAAAGAAAGAAAACGAACTTGTAAGCAAACAAAGGAAGAAATGAAGGAAATAAACAAATGTAAAATTTAGAAGAAGGAAAGTAGTAATAAAATAATGGGAAGGGAAAAGCGGAAGCGCTCGACACTACAGAAAACCAAATTTAATAAGGTGAACCAATCCTAATGATATAATGACCATCGCGTCATTCAAAATTTTTAAACAAACAGATGATCGCGCAGCCACCTTGTCCTTCCGGATAACACATGGAATGGATATCAATTGCTCTTTTCAGAGGTTAGTTGGGGGAGAGTGCTCCCAAGATAAACGAAGACGCCGAGAGCAAAAGAAAAAAAGTGCCCTTATCCTCCCGTTGCTTTCATGTGGAAAAAGCATCTCAGCACACACACAGTCTGTCGGCGTAAGTGATGTTGAGTCGGAGATCTGTGAAGAACTCCGTTAAGTTCTCTCAAATAAACTGAACTCTAACAGTTACACAATTTTGTAGTCTCATTATATTCCCTCAGAAGCCCTTCAGACTAATCGCTGGTACTGAGAGTGGTCATATCCAGGGCTCATTACAGTGGTTATTTTACATCTCCAAGTTGGAGACGGGGCCGCCATAAAAATTTCAACGTGGCCATCCGAACCATTTGAGGGTCTAACCTTCTTCACTAAATATTTCTGACCATGAGTATGGGTGCGGCCGTGGTTAGAACCCTGCGGTGCTTAATATTATTCTAGAAACTTTTTGTTTTTTTTTTATTTTCAGAAAAGAAGTAATTGTAATTGCCTTTAAATGCGGTTCTCTTTTGTTGTTTTAGTCTCGTCGATAAAGTCAGGCAAGGCCGGGCTATTAAGCTGGATATGGTGTGCCCATTTGACACCAGTCCCCCCCCCCCCCCCCCCAGTGGCACCATTCTGTCCACTGCACGTGCACGATGTACAAAGCATCAGCTTGTAAAAAATTTGTACTAAAAAATCCCATTCTAAAAGAAAAAAAGCTGGTAACAGATTTAGTACCATGTCAGCTAGGGGATTTTAAGCTTGAAGTCGGACGCAGACAAACTGCCGCGGAAAAAATATTGTCTGGTTGTTAATTTTGTTGGGTGTCCTGCGCGCTCGGTCTCATTGCGTGACAAACATGATCGTCTCATTCCTCTTGTGTGCGTCTTCGGGCTGCAAAATTTCTTCTTCTGCGACTATAGATAATCGCATCATCGTTCTTAATCGTACAATTGAGTTACCTTATTTGCTATAGCTGCGTGGAGACTCAAATATGGTTGAATCTGTCAGGAACTGTAATGTTTCATGCAGGAGTCATACGTATGGTTGTTGATTACTTGTGCTTTGGTAAACATGGTCGAAGGGAAGATAACAATTTTGAAGGGAGAGCGGCGATGAAAAGCAATCTACAGCCACGAGTTTTGCAAGGTAAACTTGTAATGTTGACTTTCAAATCAAATACGGTGCTAAGCACTAAGATTTGCTTGGAATATTGGCTTCGATAACAGACTCTAATTCGATTATTTGTGTTTGTTGACAAGTGGAGTTTGTGATTTTTCTCGACATAGAGCGTGTTTTTTCCGTGCAGAAGTTAAGAGCCCCAGACTAATTTTTATATCCTTGAAAAGAAGACTATTTCCACTAATCACAGCCGTAATTTCAAGCGCTTCTGAGTTATACCGCATGGGAAAAACGTTTATTGAAAAACTGCTCCAAAATGAGATTTTTAAACAATGAAATATTGGTGATTTTTAAACTCTTGCCGTGCATTCCCAGTTAGGTAAACAATCCTGGTTTTAGACTTGAATCATTTACCAATGACTCTTACACAAATATACCAATTTGAAAAACCCGTGCTTCCTTTTGCGCTTTACACGAGCGAAGTTCTTGTGTTGTTACTCGACGCACTAATTTCCGCCATTTTATGACGGTCGGCGCCCGTTACAGTTTTTGAGAATTTTCTTGAAAATACAGCCAGCTTTGAACAAAAAAAATATATCACGTTTGTTGGCTTATCATAGGGTATCTCTGAGCGAAATATGAAGATTTTGAATTTTTGAAGCATGTGCCACATTTTACTGATATCACGCGGTCTTCACAGACATTCTCTCTTAATAGTTTGAGCACATTCCCCTTGTCCAGTGCAACACTACCATAGTTAAACAAGGTCTTAAATATCAATTACACTACTGAAACTAATGTCTGGTTGAGATAATGCAAACAATCCAAGCCTAAAAACAACATGTACAACTAGACTGAGAGAGAGCCAACGCCTGAACGTGAAAAAAAAATTACATATTTCTTTTTCTGTAGGGTATAATGGTTGTTTGTTTGTCTACAATTTGTAAAACTTTTCTGTGGAAAGTTTTCATTTTCACCCATATGATTTCTCATTTTTTTTTTCTCATTTTTAGTACTTCAAACTGCGAATTCCAGAACAGAACAAAATTTTTTAAATTTTTCTGCGCATTCCTTGCTATATTTAACCTATATTTCAACGAACGACTTGTGTAGGAATTTTTAAAAAAACATTTTAGTTAAAAAAATATACAAATTTCACTACGGCACCAGAAAACAGCTGGTATGAACTCAATTTGATACCTTTGAAAAACATTTCAGGAGTAAGAATTCACTTTCCTTGAAATAACATCTTAACATTTTAATATTTAAAATTTTGCCTGAATAGAAGCAGCAATTATTCAAATGAACGAAAACGAACGTCACGAAATTGACTTGCAGTTATTAATCAATGGAAGTTTTGACTGTCCAAGGTGGCTGGCACAGTTTTCCATTACTTTCAAGCACTTACGCTTTGACAGATCTATACTACACACTCTTTATCAGTAAATAAAGGACTTTATCAATAAAGGACAAAGACGAACCGAACCGCAGACAGGGAGCAGTTTACAAGATCAAATGCTGCGACTGCCAGGCCACTTATATTGGTGAAACCGGCAGGAATTTAAACCTGCGACTGACTGAACACAAACGAGCAACTAAAAATGGTGATATCAACAATCACATTGCTGAGCACCATTTACAAACGAACCACAGAATCGACTGGGACTCTGCCAAGTGCATTACCTACTGTACAAATTATTATCAACGACTCACTCTGGAAAGCTGGTTTACTAACTTAGAACAAACGCCACTCAACCGTTGCCTACAATTACCTGCACCATACAAACGACTTATTGACAACAACAACGAAACAGACAAACAATAGACATTTTACTAACAATAGACCCACGGACTTTTTTGACTAACAAAAGACGGATCGAAACGCACCAATCACTTTTTACAGTCTTCACAGCCAATAACATCACGGCTTACTGACAAACGACCAATAACATCTGGACTTCGTTGACCAATCAGGTTAACAACCAGAGACGTATATACCACCTACCGACGTTCCACAATTCACTTGACTCTGAAGATGACTTCCGCTCAGGTTGTCGAAACGTCAGTCAAAGTCACCACAAACAGTCCTTCTCAGGACTACACTCACCCGGATGGTCATAATTTACGTACTTATGACATGACTCCTGGGTTCAAGCCATTTACAATTCAACAAGTTATGGTCGTTTTCTCCACATAATTGTTACCATGGCAACAGTATGATCTATTGAAAACAAAATCTGAAGATTTCGCAGACTTAGAAACTCCAAAGTCCAGTTTCAAATAATCTTTTGCAATTGGCCGGCCGTAAGATACATCTTTTAAACACTTAAAATATACGATTCCTGGAAATAAATGCAAATGAATGCATAATCTTGTATTCCACTGAAGTGAGGGTCAAGTTTGTTCCAAATGTGATTTTGTCCTTGGCTTTTTTTTCAAATCATAAAAGTTAAGAGAACAAAATGGTGAAGGGCATAAAGCCCATTTTCAAATAGTTGAATTACTAGATGCTCCCTAACTAAGTTCCAATTGCCTGAATATTTTTCGAGAAAATATAGCACTTTTGATTCAACAGTCTTTTGCGGTCTTAAGTCTTATTTCCCGCCTTATTCGAATGCAGAAGGCGCTTTAAAGCTTTTTTGTAAACATTACTTCAACCAGACACTAGTTTACTATGTGTCATAATATGTCAAGAGAACGTAAGGTATTAAAGAAGCCTTTAATCTTTTGTCACCTTTCCCCGAAAGGTTTTGCTCAGAATGGAAATAATTTGGTTAAATCGCTTCAATTAACTGCTCATTAGGTAATTTCGTACGATGAGAAATATAGGAAGAAACGCTCGTGCGCATTTGCTTTTCTGCGTCAAGTTGGTAATACAATTTTGTCCTTTTCTTTAGAATAAAGATTCCCTTTGGAGTCTTACGTTCCCTTGACAACTAGAAAAACTTACAAGGTGCAACTGCCAGGTGCCATGTCTTTAACGGTCTTTTACAATTCATAGCTAATTTTGAGAGGCACGATAAGAAAACATCCAAAACAGAAGAAATATTTTCAACGCTGATGCATCCGTTGTCTTCTTTCCCTAAAGCTCTTTGAAAATTTGAAAGTAAATGTCACACAAAATCTCCGCGTCAAAACTCACAAGGGCTTTGTACACCCTTGATTACCCCCGATCTAGGTAATCCAGTTTTTTTTTAAAGTACATCGAGGCAGTACCTTATACAACTAGCCAAATTGAGAACAGGCTTGAAAATCTATTTAAACTGGGTAGCCCTCCCACATCTCTACCACACCCCTAATCAATGTATCCTAACTTCCACAAAATATTAATGACACGATATATTCAATCAGATAAGAGATGCTAAATATTGTTGTTGTTTGAATGGGAGAAAAAAACTTTTTGATTTTGATAGCAACACAAGAAAAATAGACACTTGTATTTTGTCATTGCCCCTTTCAAGTTTTTCCACTTCTTGTTGTTTTTGCAGTTCTTAATCCTCTTTGATGAATTTTGAGTCGCATTCTTCACATTTTGAACAACTATCCTCCAAATAACCCTCCAGATTTGGACCCCGCTAATTTAAAGGGGGGGGAGGGTAGGTGCCGCCTACCACCCAACCCCCACCCCGATCTTTTTGATCATTTACAGAACGCGTTTTCAACGCGATTTAGATATCTGCGCTTACTTCAGTTTTGAAAAGTTTTATCCTGTTATCTCGTTTTCGTAACCATGGTATCTGGCAGTGTAACCTTGTAATGTAACTCTCTGATAAACAACCCAACTTTGAGCGATCGTTGTCTTACTTATTAAACTTTCGTTGTTGACTTTAAAATCAGCCAAGATGAATAAGATGAAAAGGTTCATCGAAGTTCCAAGTTCTATCAAATGTAGAAATTTACTTAGAATCGTAAATTCTAAAAACGGAGGTTTTCGATAAACAATTTAAAATAAAAAAACAAGCGATATAATAATGTCGAATGACGTTTCGATGACTATCGCTCAAAGTTGACGTTGAGTGTTCGCAATAAAAAAAAATACCTCTTAATGGTCGGTTGGTGTATTTGGACAAAAAAAAGAAAGGCAACTGACCTGCACTTTCAATGGTTTAATAATAACAACAACAACAAGAAAGAATCGGTTAACTTTGCGAGCTGAAGAACTTTGGCTCAACTACACAAGTATACGATGTCAATTTGTTTCAGGGTCCTAGAACCACCCCGTACGCGGTCAATATGAAAGCAAAATTTAACCGTCATTTCCTGAAAAACGTCCTTTAGCTTTGTCATATATGACCATCGTCCATCAGAGGTATTTTTTTTAGCAAAATAAAAGAAATCAATTTTCTTAGCTTATCTTTAATCCCGTTTCCTGCAGTCCATTCCTTGCTCAGCGATTCTTTTCGTCTTCTTGTGACTATTCCTTCCTCTGATGACTTCACCTTTAAGAAAAAAATAATAAAAAAATCATGATCTATTTTTCAGAAAATACAAAGTACACCATTTATTTCTGCTAAGGTATTAAGGGATCCTTTCCTTCCTAGCTGTCGAGTTTACTTAGTTTACCTCTAGAGGTAAATTGAATTTGACAACTAAATTTTCATTTTAAATTAGCTAAAAGAAGTATTCCTGGAGTATATTTTCAAACTTTCAATACGTCAGAGAAACTAATATAAGAAATATTTTCATCGCAACAAAGCCCGTGAAAGGGCCAAAGGTGCCACGTCAAAGCGCGTGCTCACTGTTTCGGACAAGTTGATCCAAAATCGCTTGAATATTGAACGGCGAACAAAACCAACTTCCTCGCAGCCTTTTCCTTCTTTCCTTCTCTTTCTCAGGATAGAATGTTGTGTGGTAACAACTGAAATTGAACGTTCGCGAATTCTCATTGCTTTGTACTTCGGAAAATACGTTGAACTGAATCTGTTCAAGCTAGCAGACCAAAATAATTCCAGGACCTGCTCGCTTACTAAGAGTTCGAAAGTTTGTGGGCTGAATGAAGTCCTATGAAAATATGTACTCACGATATGTATTTGTTTGTTTGAAGCGAAGTCTTGATACTTCCGTTTCGGTACATTTTCAAGAGCAGAGTTCGTCCTCACACGTCTTCCCTTGTCGGCAAGTTCGTTCCTTTGACGCGAAATGTAGAAGATGTAATGAATATGCATTAGATGCTGAACCAATCAACAACTGCTAAAAACGGCACCAGTGCGAATTTTGACAAGAATGCATGCCTTAATTGATATGCTTATGAATTAATATGCTATCGCCTGAGTCGTTGTAAACGCCGGCCTATCAAAATGGCGACCATTTCTGAAGGACCCTCAAACCAGGATATATTCATTACGGAAAGATTACTGGGTTCCCCGCTCACGGGCGCAATTTAACTGATTTCGTTTTTGAAAGCGAAATACTTCTGAAAAGCAATTCTCAACAGTTGTCGCTTCTAACATTTACTTTGTGTTGTCAAAAAGATCAGTTTGTTTGTACACGAAGTAAAATAAGCCGTATCAAGGCAAATCCAACTGTGGCTCCTGGGGTCAGATTAACGAAGCCATCCAAAGTTAAGATGTATCCCAAGTATTGCTTCTGAATAACAGTGTGTTGTTATTCCATCAATAAGCTTTTGTTAAGAAACAATACTTGAGAGACATCTCGATCTATAAGGATGGCTTCTTGAATCTCGCCCCTGGTTCCTAAACTTTTCCCAGTTTGTGCATAAGCAACATTTGCTATAGAAACAAATGTTTTTGAGATATAATCAAAACTGGAAAGTCTAGCTATCAAAAGAGAAAATGATAACCAGTCTTGGTGCCAAATTGAGCTTGTCTGAACAATTTCGATTTCAAGGCAAAAAGTCACTTATTCGTTGATACCCTCTCATAAAACCTTCCAATTGCTCTATCCAAAGGAGCAGAACGGATAGGATGTTTATACCCCGACACACGTTTGCCTCCCCATCCCGCACCTCTACCCCATTGAAAATATGCCTCTCCCACTCCACCCTGAAAACAATCACGAATTGATGTGCCAAGAGCATAGCTGTCTTGTGTTGAATTTCGCTGACTCAATATTTTGACCTTGTTAGCGTAAACTAATCTCGTACCCCGATCTCAGTCGTCGGTTCGGGAATGTCGAAATGTGAGATCTGGTAAAGTTCGATATAACGCCATTTCTGGTTGGTTACCAGAATTAAGAATGCCTCATTCTAATCTGCTCTGTGATTGGCTCTTTCCTTCTGTGTTTGGTTTTCGCTCAGTTCGGGGAAGAAACAAAAACACGGAGAAGTTTTCGCTCCGATTAAGATTGTCATGCGACGTTTTAGTACATACATGCCCTTTGTGTGGGGAGAGAACAGTGAGAAATTGTTTTTTCGGAAGACAACAGCGACTTTAGCCGAAAAGAGTTTGCAGTAACGTTCAAACGGCCTTGCCAAATTACACAAGTTTCCAACACGATGGATATAAGCTTGCTTACTTTTGGGGATAAAATGGAGGTAAGTCATATATTTTTTTTTTTTGGTATTTCTTAACAAAAAATGATTTTTTTTTAAATGATTATTTTTTTAGTAAACGCAAATTAATTTCCCCAAAATACTTTACCTTGAGTTCCTGAACACGCGCGCCGCATTTGCTAGCATATTTTCAGTTTTTGTCTTCTGCTAAAAGACTATTTTCCTTCTATAAATTGAACTGGACTTTGAGTAAGAGACTTCATAATATAATATTAGTCCTTTCAGACCAGTGTGCTTATTCCTTCAAGATCCATACAACATCTCTCATAGGACTTTGGAGAAATTGATAGAGTGTCCACACAATATTATTATTCATCTGCTGGTGAGATCAATATCCCTCCCACCCCTCAGCTAAGAGAAATGAAAAATGTCCGACTTATGACCGCCAAAATAATAGTAATGAAACCCGTACTACAACAGAGAACACCTTGTCTGAACCGATTAGGGCTCTTTATGTAAGTGTAGTTAGTTTAATTTTATCCCCTCTCTCCCACCTACTGAGTTAAAAAAAATTTGGATCCAAAATATAAAACTAGCCTTCCTCTAAAATAAAAATGGGGACATTGGTTTACATGTCTGCACCACCTAACGTTTTGCAGGTCTATGCTTGTGATAGGCTTTAGAAAAGAAGTAGTTTTAAAAGGAGGACATGCCTCTTTGGATTTGACATCACTTATAGTTTTTAGAATCTTTTTGCCATTGTTCTTTTCTTCAAGATAGGGGAATTTCTCCATTATTTTATCATTAGTATGGAGTCCTTGAAGTACTAAACACACTTCATTTACTACTTCCATTGTTAATCCTTAGCACATTCTCTGATACAAATAGTTATCACTGGCCTCAGTTTCTCCTTTATTTCTTGTTAACTCTGTCTTAATTTCTTCCACCTGATTTCTAGGGAGAAGCAAGTTCCTAAAGTTCCTATCAGTGATGTGAATATCTTCAAGGGCTAAAACAGCTGGACACAGCTCAACACATAATTAAGAGCAATGACAGTCATTTCGGACAACAGATATCACAACAGCTGCATTTCTCACACAAAAGCCAAAACCAAAGTGATTATAAGCAAAAATTTTCCCCTGCACAGATTTCTGGGGTATTTACACTAATCTGTCATGATGGGTTGCATTTCTTCAATATTTGCACCAATATGATTGTTGTTAAAGTAAAGTTTTGATGTAGCAGGCTTCTCATCTCTTCCACTTTCTTGGAAAAAACTTTCCATAGTTTGCGGAAGACCAAAATGAATAAATTATTATCCTTCCAACACAATGAGAATCAAACCCCATTCCCAAAGATTGTGGCAAATAATATTCATTGTCAGTCTGTAGAGAATGAGACTGAGCCAAAAGTGCATTTTGAGGAATTTGGGGAGTAAGGTAGAACTGGTGATCCCCAAGCTTTCCACCCAAAAAGGCACCCCCAACTCCACACAGTACTAATGATGAGTAAATAATAGGCTGACAGGCTTAATTTTTGACATTGGTGGTGAAAAGTTCATCTGCTATGGGTGAAAATATGTAATCAAACTGGTCAACATTACTTTGTGTTAAGATAGGAGGGCCTTTGTAGTACTCCATAAATCTTTCATATTCAAACTTTGTATGATTGTAGTTTGGTTGTTTTTCTGTTGCTGTTATTGTCATGACAACAATCTTCACTGTAGGGAATACTGAGGAAAGTGTTCCTCGTTTGCTGTACTCTGAAGTTGTGCTCCCTGAACAAAGATGCAATTAATTAAGAAAAAACTGTAGTCATTCACTGGGATGTTGTTATTCTTTCCATTAGAATAAGACAATATTTTTTTTTTTTTTTTTTTATAATTACCAGAAAATGGATAATGAGAAGGCTGAATAAAAAGGGATTCTCAAGTAACTAAGCCCTTTTTGACGCATGGGGTGGTGGAAGGACGAAGCATAAAAGAAGCTGCGATAATCACCAACAATATGGCTCTGTATTTATTAGCTTTTAACCTTTAAGCCTCAGTGTCAACATACAGTTTCTCCTTACTGGTCTCTACATTTCCATTTTTCATAGTAGCATTATAGGGAGGTTGTTGAAATATCAAGATATTTCACCACTGGTGATCTCATGACCTCTCCTTGATTGTGTATTGATAAATATTAGGAGAAATTTTGATACTGATCACTACTGGGGCTTAAAGGTTCAAGGTTCACTGTTCTGATATTTTTTGTGTACTTGTGTGAAAAGTCCTTGAACATAATTTTGTGTTGCTGGTCTTAACATTAAGAAAAGTTAGGACCTGAGATGGGTGCAAATATCAATACAAGAAATTTTTTTTTGCTCGAGGAATTGGCATCAACAAGGAATTTTCATCCAAGACAGACACTGTTTTCAAAGTTTCTTTTCCCCACCACTTCTCTGCAGTGGGTTTGTGTCTGACAGTTTGATTAAATGTTGTTTCCTGGCTATGGAAGGCCATGGTTAAGGAATACTTAGGAATTCATGGTTACTGAAGATCAGCTTACTGTGAAAGCTGTTGTTTTGCTGCAGAAATGGGTGACAGTTCATTAGAACACACAGACATGCACAGGAAAACAAAGAGTGGAAATATTTTTTTTATTTGTTTTCTTTTTATCTGCCATTTGCTACTTTTATGAGCCCAAAAGACCTTCACACCTTCCTATTATTATTGTTATTATTTTTTTTTGCTGAAATCAAGGATCCCATCAGAGGTGAGTGTCCAAGCACCAAGATAGCTGCTTTGGACATAAAGAACCTTGTATTATTCTTAGTGTATCATCCTCTATGCATGTACAAATAATGCAATGCTCAGTACAACAATGATTATTTAAGCAGCTCATTGTGCCTTGCAAATCAAATGCAGATAATGACCTTTGTTCTTCATATCAAGAGTCAAATATTATTAGACTTGTGTATCATGTGGTTCTAATTTTCGAGTCTGTGGACTCCTATGTGTAAAATATTATAACCTTTATTAATTTGTCATCAAAGAAGCAGTCGAGGGGGCATGTCCCCTAAACTTAACATAAATTTCAGGTGAAAACTTTTCAAGTGTTATGTGATAAAGGTGAATCAAGAACCACTGAAATGGAAAGCTCATCACTACCAAATAAAACTCTAATGGGAAACTCATAGGGACTTGCTCTGTTTGCTCACATGTTGCAAGTAACCAAACATTCTTCAGATCCCAAATCCAGATGTGGTACCTCCATTTCCCAAAAGAAATTCAAACTTCCATTTTTGAGAAAAAAAAAACCCTTTAAAACAGCAAGGGTGTACTTGGTATTTTAATGTTGGACATAATTGGGCGCCTACCATTTACACGGACCGATCTTTCTGGTTTGCTGGTATATAACCAAGACAGTAGCATGGTGTTAGGGCTAGGATGGTTCATGGTTCATTTATTTCACACTATTTACACAACATTAACATAGAAAGAAAAGTATTACAACAAATGATTACAAGATAAAAATAAATACAGTACAAATTATAAAATGTGTGTGGTGGTCAAAGTAGCAAAGGCTTTCTAACTGACCACCACCTACTTTTAAGTAAACAAAGAAATGACTCTGAGCTTTATTGAGATATTAGAAAATGTAGGAAATGTTTGTAGAGCCTAGGATGTACAAGAGAGAATTACATTTGTGTAAATTAAGGTATGTTCGAGATATACTGAACCGAGCAAGAAATCTAAACAGGACAAGCTTAATAAAAGAAGAACAAAACAATAAATAAATAAAAACAAAAAAAAAAGCAAAAAAACAACATACAATGCGAAATTTAACACCAAGATGCCAATCAGTATCTCTATTGTGCCTCATCTACAACAACGACCACAAAATTTTTCTGATAAAGCTTCGACAACAAAAACTCTCTGCACTGTCTGTTGCTACCTTTACCTTGGGGTGCACAAAAATTATGTGACATTTCCCTGCCTGTAAATTACAGTATCTTCAACACAGTTACCATCTAAGGCGAAAACTGGTACAGCTTACTCCGGTTGACTTAAGTCTTTTTAATTGATCGTCGATAAGCACGTTGATCTTGAGTGGAGAAAGCACAATTACGATGGATTTTGGAACAGTTTTCATTACAAAGATGGTCTAGATGGTCACAAAGGGTAGGAACTAATCTTAGTAAAAAAGTGATTTACCGCGCTTGTTGATTGCAATCTATCCTGTTGCCTTTTTCGTTTTGGTTTAAGTTTCAAGTTTTGTTGTCCTCTCGACCGAAGAACGTTCCGAAGAGCACCCTCGAAAGCGAAAACCTCACCAGGAATGATCACAGTTACGAGCCGGCGGCCATTCAGCACGGTGGACAAAGGATGATGGGCAGGCCCGTATTCCGGGCCTCAAATCGAACTTTACCAGATCTCCCCCCCGCCTGACCGTGGGAGATCTGGGTACGAGATTAAGCGTAAACCAGTGAAAAGACACAGCAATGTTTTTTTTTTTCGAGCAGTTGTAACTCTAGAAACTGACCTCAGATGGAGGTTAGCTGGAAGGGTATAAGTACTGATTTGGAGCCTCATGCGGCCCTCTTGTCTTCAGCCTATCTCAACCGGGATTTTTTGTCTTTTGGGGCCTCCATAATTTCGCAAGCATAAAATTTATGACAATGAGGCTTTGAGGATAGATAGCACGTCTAAAAATGTTTCCTTTGAGGTCCGTAGCGGGAAGTGATGACGTCATATGACGTAGTAGTTACGTAATGATTGCTAATTGGAGGCCATCTTGGATCCGCCGTCTTTAATTTCTGGATTTCTCCAATTTAGCTAGTCCAGCAGGGGCGTTTTTTATTCTCGCCACTTTCACCGAGCTACGGCTGCGCTTCAAGTCTTCCACACAAAAGCTAACCCCAGGGCATAGGGTTTATTCTCCCCACATTTAGCTTGTCATTGCTGCATGGCAGGGCGTATATTCTCTCCAGATTTAGCTAGCCAAGACTGCACTCCCACGGTGTTTAACCTCTCAGTCTCCTTAACTAATACTAACCATAGGCTCCCTCTGAATTCTTTTGGGCACTGTATCGTGGTCGAAGTTGTACATAGCAATTTGTCACTCCAACTCAACTTCAACCCGTCAATATTTTTTATTTTATACTTGCAACACTGGTTCTTCAGGAACCCTTATACTTTGGATCCAGAACTTAACACATACAGTACACCACACACTGATAGTGCCACATGCATTTTATTTTAATCTGGGCACGTAAGGAAACGCCCCTCTGTAGCTACAAACATTGCAAGTAGCACACAGTAATTTTAATGTCACCATTTCCTATTACTACAAAGTAGGGGATAATACTTTACGACAAATAGCAGTCTAACTACTTTTTCCACAGCAAAATGTTTTGGTTACAACTACGCGTCCTTTAAGTTCTGTGAACAGTTGTTGTCGTTGTCAACGCTCAGCAACACTTTCCTCCATTGTCTGTCTTGGTACGTTTGGAACAGCCGTTGATCTGCTCAGCAGGTTTGGTACAGGAACCTGTACTTTCTTGCGGAGCAGGCTTAGGACAACAACTTGTACTTTTTTGCTTAGGAGGTTTAGCGCCGCACCCTACACTTTCCTGTTTAGCCGGTTTTGGACAACAACTTCCAGAAGCCTTTGCGACATCGTTTGTCGCGCAGTAAGCAAAAGGATCTGCGTCACTGTACACGTCATCAACAGGAGCGTCGGTTCCAAGCTCTAACGACTGAAATTCCAGATGCTTCGCAAAGCGAGAAACTCTCAGAACGGTGGCTGTATCAGCTGATACAATCTTTGGAGTCTTCTGCAAAGTTTATGTAGAAAAAGAAAAAAAAGGTTTTAGAATTTATCAAATAACTTCAGTTGCTTGGCGCCCTGTTGATGCCCATTTTTAACTCGTGAATGCACGCATGCGCAATAAACAAGTTATCGGTATGTGGGGAAATTGTCACTCGCTCGATCGTTCAGCCGTAAACTTGATATTTAACCGGAATTTAATCAAAATCATAAATTATTCATTAGTCTACGTATAGCGCATGTATTCACCATCAGCCGCCATTACGGGACAAAAAACAAGGACGTAAAATAAACGTAACAAATAATTTAAAGAAAACAGCTAGTATGTGTGTTGTCTGCTAAATCCTTCCATTTACGGAAACTAAGGGGCACCTTTCCTTTCAGGACGGATATTTTCCAAAAGTTCGACTTCGATTAACCTCCCTCGCACGCTCTTTTGGCTCATGTCGTTGGGGAGGAAAGATTGTGTGACGAGCCAAAAGAGCGTCTGCGAGAGAGGCATCAAACGCAAACATGAAAACTTTAAAAGGGGCTTACCCTAAAAATAAGAGAAAATGATGGGACTGAAAGAATAGGAAATTCAAAGGCGCGATAATTCTCCGTTCGGTGTCAAACGTAATCGATACGATCAGGAGGTCAACACTGAATTTACATACAGCCGAACACAACACTGGACGCATTTCTGTATTTACATTCACTTGGATAAAGCCAAAATAACAACTTTAGCAAGATGCTATAAAATGTTGACAGAAGCTGTCGTTTGAACGTAGAAAGGGATATTACCATGCTGAAAACAGCAAGATTTAGGTCACGTGCTAGGCAACCAAAATCCTTTACATGTATCAGGTGTCATTCGGCAACAACACGACGCTAGAAAAAAATTGCGGAGGTTCTTGGAAGAAAAACTGAACGCTTTTTTGTCGATGTGGTAGGCCATTGGCGTCAATAAGCCTGAGTATCAGAAAGGCCTGATACTCAGGTTAAATGCAATACTCCCCGGGCATGGAAAATGGTCAAATGTCCGCGGTAGGCCCAAGGGAGCCTCCCTTATTCTGAGAATAATCACAATAACATCGATGATGATGTTGATGATGATGATCGACACCTGACAAAGAAGATCGAAATCCGCCAATCACAGCACATGAACGAGACCTTTCGAACCCGTTGGGCCAAGCAACTTTGTTTTTTAAGAGGTCTGCTGAGCTGTTTGACGGCAGTTACGGTATTTATTGCCGATTGACATCCGAGAGAGTGAGAGTTTAGACATTGTTAAATCAAGACTGGAGACATTCTTTTCAAACAAGGCTATGGATAGTGTTAACTTTACATACAGTTGTAAAGCGCACAGAGCAGTGATGAATTATGTGTTATATAAGAATGTTTATGTTAATAGCAAGCTTCCATACAGTTTTATTAACATACCGTTAATGTATTGTGAACGTTAAACTTGAACTCCTCCGGATTTCCTTCGATAGAACCTAAAAAACAAATACAGGTAGGCTACTCAAAGAAAACCAAAATCACGGCTAGTTTAAAAGGTACAACTACTTTCTTCAACGGGGTAAGGGAGTCAAGATTCTTGCCAGTTTATTAGCCTGTGCAGCAAACGTTTCCACAGGGTTTTGTGCTTTTTCGCTGTTTGAACGCGCGGAAATTGGGACGAGAGCTACCCAATATCCGCGCGGTCAAAAAGCTAATAATGCACAAACCCTCAACGGAAATGCTTACTACGTAGGCGAGTGTTTTATCAAAAATCCGTGCGTCGAGAATACATTTTGTCCTGGTACGTGGTGGGAGGGGAAAGGGGGGGGGGGGAGGGTGGGTGGGGGGAACAGTCGTACTTAATAGGGTTTAAAAGGTACAATGAGGACATTAAGTTACCTTTGTAAACCACAATGGCACCTGCTTTCGGAGCCTTGTCTTGGGGAAGTTTGAACAAACGATACGTAGCAGACACAAACTCAGCATCACCTAAATAGCATTAACAGAAAGGTAATTTTAGAGCATTAACATTTACTGTAGAAAAAAAAAGACTTTGTTTCTAAAATAACAATTACATACATGTCTCCTGTGGCATGCAGGCTACAACGAAAACACCAGATTTTGAAATAGCACTATTGCTTATAGATGTGAACTGGGAGTGTTCGTCGGAGTAACACATTGACTGATTATTTTCTACTGTATCTGTAATTTATGCATGTTTTTTCTTTTCTTTTTTATCTATTTGTATTGATTTAATTTAGTCTTGAGGGCTACAAGTTTATTAGTGTTAGGCACTATTATGTATTTTCCTCTACTAATTTGCCAGTAATCTAAAGAAGAAAAAAATTCTTCCCATACCCAAAGGTCTCCTTAGATGCGGTTCAACTTCAAATATTCTGGCTGTAACCAAGTGAGGTCCACTGAGGCCCACTTCCTTGCACAGCTCAACCAGCTCCTTCCAGTGTAAGGCTCCTGAAACACACTCACCTGCAAGGACAAACAAAACATGTACCTAAGTTGACTTTCATAAATCTGACAATGCCTTCCATTCAACTGACATCCCACAGTGTGCGACAATGGCGACAACGTGTTAAAGAATTTTGCAGACATTAGTACAATGAATGGATCAACTAAATTAAAAGCCAAACTGAACTGAGAACCACTGCTGAAAAAAGGACATTTCACTGCAAATCTAACAGAAATGAAGTGCACAAATTTTCAGAAGCTACAGTGTAGACAAAAACGTTTTTCTCCGATGAGTGTCTCTGGTCACAGATGGACTGGGTTAAAATGCTGAAAATGGACTGCAACTTGAAAAAAATTAGGCCTACTCGAGTTCTCGTGTTGTCATTCCCAAAATGCACTAGAGCAGGTCATGAGTTTTTCTTTTCAAGAGTTCAGTTGATTTCTTTTTCTTGATGTTATAGAATTATTTTCTTTTAACTAAGTGAAGGTCTTGTTGCACCATTTTCACAATAAAAGGTCAAAATTCCCATTAAGGCAATAAAGGAGCGCTCACATGTGGGAAAAACCGCAAGTGAAATGTAAGAGAACGTTAAGACTTTTAAATGGGCATGCTCAATTGTTGAGAGTGCAGCACGATTCACATTCACAGAGCAAAAGTTCAATTTTGAAGGCTGTCTTTGCTCTACCCAGAAGCCTAGCATGCTTACTTTTTATCGCGCCTCTAAGATGTATGCAACACTCATGTGATAATTTTACCATGGCTTCACAATGGTCAAGAGAAACTCTACTCTACTCTACTCTACTCTTGTTAAAAGAGTCTCAAATTACTAATTCATTAAACTGTTGAATCAGTTAAAGATCTTAACAAATGTTTTACCCCAAAGCACTTCATCGTTCCTGGCCTCCTCAGAGAGTTTGGTGTCCGTGTAAACATCACTGAAGTATACCTCACCTCCGACCTAACACAAAACATTACAAGAATGTAAGAAAAAAAATTATGATACCTGTAGGTTATTTTGTTCAAACCAGAGTAATATTATTGATAAGTATAAATCTAATAGTGTTCTATCACGAATATTGTTGTCTTATTGGCTACATTACTCACTATCTTTTCTGTTGTAGATAGTGAGTGAGTGGGTAGCCTAACAGTGTGCGGTTGTTATATTATTCAATAAAAAAGTGAACCTGTCTTGTTGTTAAAACGACTAGTATACTTAAACAATAATAAAAATGTAGTATTAGATTATTTGCTCTCAATTTCTGTTGTGTCATCTATCATGCAATAGAACTTTCGAGCTCATAATCTAATTGCGAAACAGAAAAGCTTTGTGGAAATAGCACATAAGTGACAAAAACTATGACAGGAGTTTTGTTCTGTTTGTGTTTTTACAATCACATCAGACATTTGTTGTACAGACTCGTTGCATCACTTCAGCACACCAAGACATCACCTTGTGGAATAGTCGTACTTAATAGGATAATTAGGATTATATGATTATTATAATGATTAATTATTAGATATAATAAAACTCTAGATCTCTCCTTACCAAAATGTTTCCACTCTAATTTACAGTCTACCAGAAAATTTCTAATGGCCAAAGGCAGTAAATAAAGTATTATCATAATAAGAAGAGGCTGATTCATTAAACCTTAAGAACCCGGTGAGCTTCTTTAAGAACAACTCTTTTGTCTGCTGTCAGGTTAACAACACAGTTTGAACTGCAAAAGACAACAAATAATATGATTAAACTACAACTATGCACATGTTTTGCTTTATTTGCTTGTGATCTTGAAATAAATTTATTACACTAAAACAAACATAAAATTTAATATCTATTTAATTTATTTTGTTTCTGGGATGCCAGCGCATCATGATGTGGCTTATCCACATAATTTTACCTGCAGAAATTACCGGTAACTACAAGATTTTAATGAAAAAAAAAAAAAGACAGAACAGTGGAAACTTTTTAACATTTAAGGAGAGAGTAAAAAAATAGAAATATCAAACTATGTTTATGACACACGTGAGCTACATTTTCATAACTACAGTGGACAAGCAAAAGTGTCCATACATTGTATTAAGCGGGCTCTCAGAATAAATTCTGCTTAATACATGTATGGACACCCGGATAATATGGACACATGTTTTACAAATACAAAGACTATAGCATACAGTTTAAAAGGACATGAAGAAGCAGTTCAAAGTGAAGAAACCTTACACTCATGCAAATCACACAAACACTAATGTTCTTTCAGTGCTTCAAATGCCGCTGGCAACATAATCATTTAAAATAGTTTGTGAATTTGCTCTGCACTGACATTTTCAGTTTGTGGTTCAACCCGATGGACTGAATTGGAGACAATAATTATAATTACAGTGTGCAGATAACTAGTGTCTGTATTTAGCGAGATTAATTTTGTATGAGAGTGTTTCAGTAAGTTCACTGAAAAGAGCTTTTTGCCCATATTAATAATTAATCAATTATTAACCAATTATTGGTTTCTGCATTGAGTGTGCTAATGTAAGAGCTAATATATGAGTGGGCCAACACAGGCTAATATAAAGTAGGAGCCTTTCATCTGAACAAACACAACTGTCCATAATAAGCGGGTGTCTGTAAAGCAGGTTTCCACTGTACTGGTACAGAGCTTACATGATGATGTCCATGGAATTGTCCTGTATACCAACATCAGACAGGTGCTCCATTTCACCAAGTTTAAAATCAGTGTTGGGCTTTGAATATCCAAACTGTTCTGCATGGTAAGGTGCATACTTGTTAGCAACTTCCACCTGAAGAGGACAAAAAGATATGACTTGTAGGACTATGAAACAAATTATGTTCACATTACAACACAACAAAGCAAACATTCAGAGTCATGTATGTATTGCATCAAATTGACATTTTAAAACCTTAGATAATATACGCACAAGAGACACTGCAGGGCTAATCAGTACTCTATAATTTACAAATTATGTTTATATTGTGCAGATATGAGTTGGAATCATGGATGGATGGCAGTCCATGAAATACATTGTACTATTAATACTTCTTGGTCACACTGAACTTTAGCAGAGTCTTGAAATTGCAGTCTTTGTAAAACAACATTGAAATATTGGGGTTTCGCAAAATTTGGCGAAAAAGTGTTTGATTTACCATGACCACAGAGTACTGTACCTGTTGGCTACAGTTTACTTTAACAGTGGGGCTTCTCAGATAAAAAAAATCAACCAATAAATGTTTGGTGAATTTCACAAGGACAAACGTCATTTTCACATTTCACACTGGCTAAAGAATACCCTACCCCAGCATTAAGAGGCTCATGGTTGAAAACTTGCAGTCAAAATTACCTAATATTCTTTGTTACATGACTCCTTGTCCACAATATCAAATTTCTTTCTTCTAGCTAATTACTATATTTTGGACCTCTTGTAAGAAACTACATACTTCTTCTATGTGTAACGTAACCGCCTGACCTTATGTATATATTTTTAGGTTGGAATGGTTTTACTGTATTTTTTTAATTTGTTCTGTGCCAGTTTTTTTTTTTTTTTTGACTATTTGTAACGACCACTGTGGCAAAATCAAAGACAAATCTATAATAATAAATAGGTTCTTAAAAAATGCATTTTACATCATAACAAAGTCTCAATGCTTTTTATAGTCCTTTTATATAAAAGCCCTAATCTGAAAATGCTCTCTTAAAAAGAAAAGATTTTAATCTTGATTTAAAACAGTCCACAGTGGAACACTGTTTAATGATACTTGGTACTTATTCCTCTCAAATTGTTCAATCTAATTGTGACATTGTATGCAAAATTAGAAATGAATACATGTACCTTATCGACCTTGAGAACCAAGGAATAAATAGGAGACATAAGACATGAACATATTTTGTGTCTTTCATCCTCCAATATTATGTTGCTTTCTCAAAAAATTCTCATTGTAACATTTTTGTTTTCATTTTCTAGGTTGTAACTTTTGCTATTTTACCCATACATTTTCCGTTTTGCTCACCCTGTTCCTACTGACAAGTTGCATTTTTAAATTTCAAGTAAAATTTATCGCAATGTTCTTCTAACTTTAGTTATATTTCTTAAGCCTGTGTGGTATCTAATTACATCCCCTCCTGTTTTTAATAATTACAACTATTGTAATGTCTTTTGCCTTAGGATCAGTTTCTGAAATACCCTGAAGAGGACAGGCTTACTTTCAAGATATATTTTCCTAACCCCCTAGCCATTAAATGAACCTTGTTCTTTTTTGCATTACCTGTTCTTTTGTCATATCCACTCCAGTCACATGACCGTGTTCACCAACAAGTTTACTGAGAACAAAGCAGTCCTGTCCTGATCCACTGCCAAGATCCAGGATGTGCATGCCCTCAAGGGCTTCTGGGACCACTAGGCCACATCCATAAAACCTGAAATATAGCACAACAAGTTATCGCAGGTAAACACAAAAATTTGAACTGATATTTGTCAATGAAATCCCAATAAACTTTTTAGAACATGCAATGGGAGGGGTATGGAATGGTCTACTGAAAAGGAAGGGTCTTGAAAAAATACTATTAACTGAGTCTTGAATTCCCGCAATTTACAGTTATTGTCTTGGCATCTTGCACTTGTTAGAATTTGGACTTTCTCGAAGTCTTGAATTTCAAATGTTTGACTCTCGAAGTCTTGCAAACTGTCGAGCAAGAAAAGGAAGGTTCTATAGTCTATTTCGGTGAGTAGCAATTAACAATGAACACATGCATGAAGAATAACAACTTTCTTTTTGGTACTATTGACTTGAAAATTGTCCAGTACTCAGAAGCTGGCTCAAATTTTTTTAGGTAAAGTCTCAGGCTCAAAAATTATGGAAACAATGAAGTCTTGGTCTCGGAATTAAAACAAGGGTCTAGCAAAGTCTCAGATTTACCATTCTATACTACTACTGGAGGGGGGGGGGGGGGGTGAACTGGTACTCGACCAAAGCTTGAGTAGGTAGGTACTGCTTTGACCCTGTTAAAAATAATGATTCTTGATTTTCCACCTCTATTTAAACAAAATGCCTTAATCTGTGACCCTTTTTTTAAAACTGTCACAGGATGGTGCTTTAGTTGCAAAAATTATTGTTATATTAGTAGTACATTTCATTTTACCTTTACTCCCTGGAAATGAAGTTTAGCTAGGATTGCCAGAGGGGTATGGGTCTTTAAAAAAATTCTCTCCCTAATGGAGGGGGTGGGGTGGGGGTGGATTCTTAGGTATGTACATGTAGAAGATGAAGTATCGATGTGGCCAATATCCTAAATAAATGTGTTCATCTTTGGTCTGAACTTTGGTCATAAAACTGTAGTTCAGGCCTCTAAATGTTGAAAATATTATACTGATAGGGAGATATTTACATGCAACTCATGTTTCACCCCAGTACCTTGTACTCCCCCCCACCCATTAACCCTACTCTGATTTAATGCTCTCTTTTTCAATTTTATAGCATTAGGATTAGTTTTTTTTTTTTATTTACAATGTATGTCAACTTGTTGTTCAAGTGGAAGATAAAAGACAAACATCTGCATGCAAATGAAATTTAATGCAAAATAAGCTTGAGTTGTATGTGTATAAACAAAGAAAGACACATGGTGGAGAAGTGGTTGTGAGAAGTGGGTTGAGCCCATCCCCCATGGTTAAACAAGCAGATGTATTGAGCTGGACAACGAATAATATTGATAACTTGATCCTCCCAGCTAAAATTCCCTACCCTTTACAGGGAAAGTTCAAATTTCCTATCCCTAGGAAGGCCTTTCATATCAAATTAAATGAAACATAGTCAAATACCCAGGGAGGGGTGGGGATGGGGATCAAAGTTGACTGTTTAAATTGATTGCCGCATTGTATGATTAAACAGGGGTTTCATTAAGGCCTTGCTCCCCTATGGGGGTCTTGGAAAATTTTGAAACAATTTCTAGTTGTAGAGATGCATTTTCCTGCATTCTGAAGCCCAAAACAATGTCCTTCAACTACCAAAAAATGATAACTTTTTTTAGACAATTATTTAATCATGATTTGATACCCATATCAACCAGACAAATTGGTTGTCTAGGGATAATTCATAATGTCTTACTGACGCATTGCTACATTGTATTACATACTATAAATAATAATTATTTTCAGTTTAACTGCAGTCACATCTCAAAGAAAAGAGACATAATTTTAGAACTCAAAGATGAGAAATTTTTCATGAGTCTGAATTCACTAATAAAATCATTTTATGATTTATTTAGTTTCAGCATGTGGAGGCCGGTTGGCACTGTACGAATTGTTCGTAATTTTTTTTTTGTAAAATGAGTCAGCAGGCTCACAGACTCCCAACAAACTTATCAGCTTTTAACCCTCAAAGTAAAATCCTATCTTTATGGACTTTTCTTATTTCTTAGGTCTTACCACGGTTAAATTGGTGAATGAAAGATTACTGACGGCGACAACGCACACCTGTTGAGTTTTACATTCTATAAATACACATGAAGTACGGCAGACAAAACGTTAGCAATAGGATTTTTTTGTCAATTGAAGATGAATGAAAACGCAAATCATAACAGAATAAATATAAAAGCTTATCTCACATGTTTCAGTGACCACGGGAAGAGCACTATGTTTCTGAAATTTGTTAAAGTCCAATATTTTGAATTGTTGGGAAGAAATAGATTAAGTACTTTGGTAATAGATAACAATCTTCCATTTCTTCACTTTGTGTTGATCTGTTGCTGGGAAAAAAAAAAACTTCCTTTGCATTTTATACCAGACTGGAAAATTTTATTTGTTTCAAATATTTTAAAATGTTTGGACTTACCCCCCACATAGGTAATCAAGCGAAATCGAACAGACTTTCACTCTAACTTACTCAAACTCAATTGAGTTTGGCAAGTGAACTAATTGAACTCACAAAAAAGCTTGAGGCTTGAGAGTAATCGAATGTTCAGTTTCTGAACTCTCAATTGGCAAAAAAAGAATATAGTAGGCTAGTCTTGTCGAGGCTTGATGCATTTATTACACATTGAATGCATGTCATAACCATTATCATTACAATCATGTTGAGGCATCAAGTTCAAGAACATCAAGTTCAAGAAGTACTGCTAACGTCAAGCAATACTTTTTTTTCACCGAGCAAGCCAAGATCACATCGATCTGAGGAAGAAAATAACTTTACTGTTACATTTTGTATTTATTCTTTCCATCCTGGGAGCAAGCTGTGCCCTGAATCAAATGTCCAATAAACTGAAAATAATACACTTAAAGCTCTCAAAATCGTTGTTACTTGCTCCTGAGGAAATATGAAAAATTGTTCACAATTACTCTGATATTTTTATAATCATTCAAAATGTTATATGCCGTTGCCTGTGTCGCGGTAAGTTTATTTGCTATAAAAAAATATGGTCAGTATTAAAAAGTGATACGTCTGTCAGCTGTGACTTTGCAGCTGACTGCAACTGACCTTTGCACAGCATGAACGTGCAGCATGGAGGAGTCCAATGTACGTTTTGAGCTTGTTATTGTTACAGTTGACAGCTTGGCTAATAATTAATAGCTTGACAAAATTATAGTTTTGTAACTAAACCAGAGTCTGCGCTCGATTGCATCCAATCTCTTGATCACGCTGTTTGCTTGTGTTCGATTTCCGAACTCAATCATGGATTACGTTCGATTGAGTTTGATTACCGAAAGTTCGATTGGCCATGCTTGGCTTACATGCCGTGACAAGCCATAGACCGGAACCAACCGATGACACGAAAAAATTTCACTCCTCGCTAACATACAAGGAACTTAATAAGAAATCTACTCACCTCTTGCCTTTTCTCAATTGAAAATACTGGGCGATCGAGGGCGCTCTTTTCCGGGCGCAATGACATAAACACGTGCTCGCAACATTTGAGACATACCCTTGCGGTACCCGGTAGACTGCTAATAGGCAAGGAAATCGGCAATCGTAGCATTTTGACGGTAAAGTACATGTATGTTTTAAGTTCGAGAAGACACATTAAGAAAAGGGCACGATTGTAACTTAATACTGTTTTTTAATCGTCCCTTATATTAGAGAATACAAAAAAAGAGAGAAACACGTTGAGATGTTGAGGTTGCGTCCACAGCCGGTCAATTTGCCCGGTGCCCGGCCCTCAATAAAACCCCTGTTTAACTAATTACGTAACACAAAGAATCGATGGAAGTTTCAAATCATATTGATACAATCAATGGAAACGGCTTTAGCTACATGACAACTGCCTTCACATCTCGTTCGGATAATGTGCTTACCTGCTGGATACTTCGTCATGTATGAGTTTTAAGGCGTTCTTAACTGCAGGAGACAAGTTCTTGTTGTCGAGTTTGCACGCATTCGTCTGAAGGTCATCAGAAGTCTTGAGTCTTTTACCATAGTAGTCCTTTACACTTTCCTTAACTTTGTCTGCGTCTTCAGCGCTCATCTTTTCTCAAGAAGATTCGCAAAATGTTCACCCGATAAATCTTCCAACTACTCCTCAATCTCGTACCCAAAGTCTTCAGGCTTTTTGGTCAGCGGCGCAACGCCGGGAAGACTCTGGGGACATCGAATTTTATTACCGCAGGATTTCTGCGGTAAAACAATGGAAACCGTTACGGAACAGCTAATCAAAAAAATTGAATTTTTGCGATGTCCCCAGAGTCTTCCCGGCGTTGCCCCGCTGACCAAAAGGCCTGAGGACTCTGGGTACGAGATTGACTACCTCGCCGGTCGCGTCCAGGATGGGGCAGCGGTTGTCCTCTTGTTATGTAACACAATCACAAAGTTTCCCCCTCCTACCTAAGCTAGTGATGTTCCTACCAGTTCAGTGAGTGCCAAGACGTTTGAAGTGCATTTTACTCAAGAAGCTTCCATTCGTGCTAATGTTACATACACTGCAACTGCTGAAATAACAACAAATTATACAGCGCATGCCCACGCTGACGGCAGGGCAAGTACCTCGTGTTCTAGTGACAAACTCAACACGAGACGCGAACGGTTCCGTGTCTGAAGGCCAAATTCCAGCTTTGATTTTCCGTTCATCACATTGTTAGCTCAATTTGCATTTTAGGGTTCGTTGTAGTGCGTAGTTCAAACGTCAAACGTTTCAAGCACTGTATCGTGGCTTAGACACAAACTGTAACAGTCAATCTAATCTAATTTAGTCTAATCTAATCTAAACAGTTAATCTAATCTAGTCTTATCTAAACAGCTAATCTAATCTAATCTAATCTAAACAGTTAATCTAATCTAGTATTATCTAAACAGCTAATCTAATCTAATCTAATCTAATTTAATCTAGTCTAAACTAAACAGTTAATCTAATCATAATCCAATCTAAAGTAATCTAATCTAAACAGTTGATCTAATCTAGTCTTATCTAAACAGCTAATCTAATCTAATCTAATCTAATGTAATCTAATCTAGTCTAAACTAAACAGTTAATCTAATCTCATCTAATCTAATCTAATCTAATCCGATCTAAAAACTACAAAACAATCTAAAACTATTGAACCGACAGTTAATCTAATCTAATCTAATCTAATCTAAACAGTTAATCTAATCCAATCTAAACAGTTAATCTAATCTAATCTAGTCTAATCTAGACAGATAATCTGATCCAATCTAAACAGTTAATCTAATCCGATCTAAACAGATAATCTAATCTAATGTAAACAGTTAATCTAATCCAATCTAAACAGTTATACTAATCTAATCTAATCTAATCTAATCTAAACAGTTAATCTAATCCAATCTAAATAGTTTGTGCGGCTCTAACTATTGGACTGATCTCTCACAAAACAGAAACATTCATTTATACTGCAGGTTCACACTACACAGCTCGAAAGAGCTGTTTCTATTGTTTTGATCTGTTTTGAACGCTCACTTGGTAAAAGGAAACCACTTGATTAATAACTTCTCAGGTAACTGACAGGTTTCCGCGAAACGTAAAAAAGCAGGAAACCCCAAATTTAAGCTCCCACGAAAACCCAAGAAACATTCATGCTATCCTTGAAGAATCTCCTTTGGCAACATCGAATTAGCTACGTCCTATTTTCACACTCCTGAAGAAAGGAGATTTTCATTACCTTTATTGTAGGCGCGTGCAAAATAAAGTTTTGGCACCGGGTCAAAGTCAAAGTCAAAGTCCCCCTCCCCAACTTTATTTCGCGCGCGCCTACAATACCGCCAGCCACAATTACCATCACCGCCACCACACGACAATCCCATCCTCGTCGAATATTACCAATTCCCCTTGGGTGCTTGTTCACCTAAACGTTACCCGCGGCAGCTTAATTGTTTACACCAGGGTAGCGCGAAACTGTGTAAAGTTTCTTGTCCATAAAGGAAAACAGCACGACGCATAGACGAGTTTTGAAACAACAACCTTCCAGCCCTTAAGTTTATATACGCCACATCACGAATGATGTGTGGAACTACGGTTGTCAATACAATTCAGGAGGCGAGAGTTCTCGTCTCAATCTTTACGAGTGTACTCATTGGTTTAACGTCAACATGCCCATGCATAATTTCGTGGAGCAGCGTCAAACGAAAAATCGCTCTAGTTACTCCGCACTTAGCCATCCAGTGTCCTCAATCATCTAAGTGTCTAGTAGTCCCTGGCCACAACCTTGTCGCTCTTCGTTGTACTTTTTCAAGTTCAGCAATGTCACCTTTCTTAAAGGGGTCCCAAATTACGATGCAGTATTGGAAACTAATTTTAACTAGGTACTCATATGCGACATAAATGCTTCGGGGGTTGACTGTTTTACATGTCTACCGGACCAAGAGTTTGGTTTGCCGTCGTGACGATAGTCTCTGCGCTGATCATGGGTGTAAAACTTCCCTAACTCAACATCAAAAAAGGCTATTCATCCCTCTCAAGTAGGGATAACAATAAACCAGCTGTGTTCTCTTTTTCATTTATTTTCATATTTCTGTACAAAACGTAATAGTATATAGTTATATTTTTCTTGTTTACTATTCGAAATTATTTTCTTTCTCTTACCGCTAAAAACAAATTTACAAATTTATAAATAAAGATACTTTTTAGGCTGGGACATAGGAGAAAAGCACCTCCAGAGCAATCTATAAAAGGAGCTGAAAAGGTAAGGGTAAAAGCGTGGTAGCGCGATGGGGGGTGGGGAAGGGGGAACAGCCCGCTCCGCCGTCCCTGATTTAAATAAGTAGCTTAATAACGGCAACAACAACGAGAGCGTCAGAAAACAATAATTTCCACAAGTAAAACAACGATTCACACGTGCCTTCTGTGTTATGGTTTCGCTTCTTTTGGTCTGCAAAAACTACCGGTAATCGAGAACACGAACCGTGAATTTTTCTTTAGCCTGCGTAGCTGCCGGGAGGTTGGGTGAACGTAATTGGGTTCATTTCTCGCGGCATACGCCGCTCATGGCGGGTCTACTCCTAAATTTTATAATCGCGCGCGGACAATACCACCAGCTGCGCAGGCGCATTTTCGGGCGATGTCGCAGCTCTCACAAGGTCTCGCGTGATTGGCTTGTAACCTCTCTACAAAACAATAGAACAAAGAACAATACCCTAATTCTACAAACAACAGCAGCTGATACACAATTAAAACAATTACAAGCTAATGAGAGTTGCTACACTAGTGAAATTCTTCTTTCCATTTCTAATTTGAACACTGCCTCTGAAATGCACTCGTGGACAGTTCAGCCACAGTTTGCAAATTGAACGAGTTGGAATCATCTCCAAGAAGTTAATGAACGCTAATTGAACTTTTAAGTGACACTTTCGTTGGCGTTGCCATCGCGGTTGCTTAGCTCCCCTAAAAAATATTACTTTCAAAGCCTACAGTGGCACAAAGATGTGCTTATCACATCAACACTGAAACAGCACTATCTGGACTTTAAACGAAATCTCCACTCTTGAAATGTCGAAAATACAATCTAATAATAAATTTCTTTGGAAAACATGGAAATAACATTTCTGTGTCGGACAAAACAGAATTTGATTCTGGCCTATTTTTCATTTCAAATTTGCCGGGCGCCGCCATGTTGGATTTCATGACGTAATACGGCTGTTCAATTGTTTCACAATAGGGGCAACCGTTTGACCTCATGAAATCCAAAATGGCGACGCCCGGGAAATTTAAAATCGAAAATAAGCGATAATCATATCTAATTTTTAACACACTTGAATGCCATTTCTACTTGTCAAACTAAAATTTAGAATTTAGAGACTATTTCCGACAATTTGCTGTCGGAGTGGAGGTTCCCTTAAAGCATTATAAGTCAATGTACAACAGACAACCGCGTACAAGAACCGCGAAATCTAAGGACAAATCGCCGGGAACAACCTCGTTCGCAAGATCTCTCTTCTCAACCTCCAGAGGAAAGACCCTGGGAACAAGGTTGTGGCGGGAATTGGTTCCTATACGTAAGTTGTCTACTGTAGCAACAAGGTCCTTTTCAGCAAAATAACTGTCCTCTAAGTTTTTCAACTGTGACAAAATTCTCAATCAATTAATCTGGTATTCATTTTCTCTACCAAGCCTTTTCATTTTGAAACATGTCAGTGTCATAATTATTTTCTTTGATTTAAAATCATAAATTTCAATCAATAATTTTTAATAAAAACATCTATAAAAATCAATGATAAAATTAAATTTTCATTCTTAGTCCATGATTCTCCGGCAGTTTAACTTAGAGATATTTTGTTACGCTTTGCGTATCTGGAAAAAAAAATGTCCGCGGCGAGGATTTGACGGGCGAAATCGGAACGAGCTCACTATTTGGGGGAATTTGCGTAGTCGCGGAGTGTTTAATAAGAAAGCACACGAGAACACTGGAAAACTTTGCGTTAGTTGGCCGGACAATGTTGCTTAGCAACAACTGACGAAGATCGCCGGACGACCACCTCGCGTTGACGTGATTACGTGTAAGAAAACAGTTATCCTTTGAAAGATTATTTCTTCCTAACCTCTCTAAGCTTTAGTTATTTAACTGTATACTTATTCAAGCTTCTCAAAGGAGAAAGATCGTTCCTCTGAACAGTTATCTCCTCAGTGACAAGTGAGTAAGTGCAGTGGCTTAATCCGAAGGTCTACGACACATCTTAGTTCATGGCACATGGAAAACATAAAGGAGTCTTCCCGACACAGGCAGCCCACAGCTGACCCGAAACACAGGTCACCTACACTACCTGCTTTAACTCTGCCACTAAAAGCCTTCATGTCCAAAGTTGGATGTGCCAACGTCTTGATTAGCGCGCCATCAGGGCGCTCGTCAATTTCCTGTCACAAAGAAAACACCTTTGACGCCATATGGTAGCAGCGCTCACAAATGTCTTTTGCATCTAGTTCAAAGCTACACTAAGATCTTGACCTGCAATGCTTTGGGTTTTCAAGGCGTTGTGGAGTCTACACACAGGTCCCATTACACCTCCTGTGGGTTCTAATACGCGTGGCCTTTCCCGCGGGGGTGGTCCCTGCGGAGTCCCCACGGGTCCCCAGAACACTCGCGAAACAGACACCACTCTGGCCAATAGCAGCAAATCCCTCCTCGGTCCCAGGAAGGCGCAAAAGAACTGTAATGACCGCCGCTTTGCCATTTTCACAGGTTTCTATGGCAACAGGACCTGGGAAAGCCTGAAGTAGAGAGAACGGCCAAATATGTTTTGAATAAAACACCTTGTTATGATGACGTCCGCTAGACTTTAACAAACAGAAACAGATGATACAGTGGGACCTCGATTTAACGAGTCTCTATTTCACCAAGTTCTCGGTATAACAAACGATATTCTCCAGCCGGGCCTTTTTAAATATATGGAACAGAACCTCCCTAGTCCCTTGGCACTTGGTTAAATCAAGGTTCCACTGTAGTAGACACTTGCCTTAGAGTGTTACAAAATAAGCGAATATGATTGGCTCAATCGTCATTATACATTGGCTGATAAACAATGATCCCGCATGCTACGTACTTGGGAAAAAAATCCCTTTTGATGTTTTGCAATTACCATGCAAATATCATTGTTTTCCGAAAGTAATTGTTCGTAATTTTATGCCGCGTCTGTCCTCTTATAAACGATTAATTGCGTCAATTGGGTAAAGAGAGATTGAGGAGCAAAATTTATTTTCTAAGGAGAAAACAACACAACGATGGTGGCTAAGCCTCGTATCAACAACCTCCGGAACTGAAGTACGACGCGCTGAACACTACACCCACAGATCATCCTTACAAAAACTGGTAAATTAAAAAACAAACAAACACGTAAACAAGAACAAATAAATAAAAAACGAAAGTATATTTCCCAAGGACACAGCGTAAGGAGTCGATGATTGTCAGCTTATCGGCACTTAAGGACAGTGCCTACTTTTGTTACTGCGCATACCTTCTGCGCACCTGGAGATACTCGGGCTTCCTATGCGTGGTGCCTTCTAATACAGGGATATTTTTGCGCGGTTTAAAACTATGAGGAGAAAGCAGAACTTAGCAAGTGTTCTTGGTATCCAAAAAGAAAATTGGGGATAACCGTGCATTTTTCAGAGATAATAAAGCTTTTTAACTTGGAGAAAAAAAATGCCATACATTGCTTTGTATTTACGGCTTTTTGGAAGCTCTCTAAAAAAGATCTAAGATCTGCTTTTCCAGCATAGTCATAAACCACGCAAAAATTATTTCGGTATTAGTAGGCACCGTCCTTAAGTGAATGTCAAAATTGTACCGGACCCATGTTGGATCAATAACAAAATTTCCATGGATATGTCTATCCGTCTCCGGAGACAGGTACAGTTTGTGGATCCACACTTGTCTAAAACCCACACTGGTACGGTGTGAACATTGCACGGGATTTTAAACTGAATGTATGGCGTTGGCTTGAAAAAAAAAAGTTGTTCCAAGCCAAACTGCATAACTGGTCTAAATGATGGATCGGATAATTAACCCTGTAGCGCATGCTAAAGTGAACCCACGAAATTCGCACTGAGTGTTTGCTTCAGTAACGAAATGGTAGACCGAACGAGACAAAGAAAAAAAACCTTTCACCTCAGCGACAATCGAATCCGTGACCTCTGCATTTGATCGTCCGTTGCTCTACCGACTGAGCTACGAGGCTCGAGCTACAAGCTACAGGGCGAGTGTATAACTGGTATAGTTCGGATGCCTCCAGTTCAAGTTCTTTACTGGTACAATAGAGCATGTACAATGTATAGGCACATTACCTTATGATGATTATGAAGTAGAATGGGAACTTTGGCAAACGGGCGACTCGCCATTTTCTGTCTTTCCTCACGCCTTTGCTGTCAAAGATAGAATCATGAAAAGATCATGGTCAACAATTTCCGTGAGTATATTACACCATTCTCATTTATTAACCAGGTTTATTCTTTTGCGCATATGCCACATATTGACATTCAAATCTTAGCAGTGTGCAGGATGTTTGTCCCATGAACCTAGTTTAATGGCCTTAGCTCACATGAGTCTCCTGTAGCTCAGTGGTAGAGCATCCGAGATCAGAAGGTCGTAAGGTCTTTTATCCGAGTATGCCTGTGTCACTGATTGAACAATAAATACATCAATCTCGATTTCAGTGAGATTTGAACACATTGGACCAATACAATTTAAATCCGAGGGATGCATCTGAACCGTAAGGAGTGTAATCACGTTTTATATGTCTGTAAAACCCCTGTCAAAATCCAGGGGGAAATGTACTGGAAACTGACACGTGATGCCTCCTCATACAGAGTTACTTTTACCAAGTTTATGACTATCCGGGAAAGCAGATCTTAGCAAGGGCTATTGAAACGGAGAGAGAAACTGGGGGCAACCACGCATTTTTCAAAGATATCAAGCCACAATAATTTTAAAAAGCGTTAAAATACATAAGAATGTATGGCATTTTTTTTCCAAATTGAAGCTTAGTTATCTCTGGAAAATGCGTGGTTACTGCCAATTTTCATTTTGGATATCAGCAGCCCTGGCTAAAATTTTCTTTTCCCACAGAGTCATAAACCGCGCAAAATTTCGAATAAGTAGGCACCTTCCTTAAGAAATTAGAGGTTCACAGACCATTCCCAGATGTACAGAACATATGCACAGTAGCTAAAGAAGGCACCATCCTTACATTCCCCAAATTGTGACAAAAAACGTACAATCTGCGAACTCCTGAACACGTTCCCTCATCATTCCTTATCACTGTTTTTGTTCTTTCACACCACACACACTGTTAGTAACTATTACTCTCCCACTAGGAAGGGGAACTATCACACGGATTAAATATAAATAAAAAAAAAATGACTTTATTTAAGTGTCTAAGTATTTAGCACTGTGTTGCTAATTGGGGACACTATAAATCAGTCCAAAAAGTAGACAAACTGAACACAACATAACTGGTACCACAAAGCAGAGAACAAACCCGATTGAGGACGAAGTTGACGTAACGACTTCTGACTTTCCACACAACACCAGCAATGACAAGTAGTGACAGAAAACAGCTACAAAAGAAAAAAAGAAACTGGAAACTGAGCTACAGCATGTTTGATAGTTTGATCAGTAGGACAACAGAACTGACAGGTCAACATTCTCAGAGTCTACCTGGATAATCTAACCTGAAATCATATGTCTTAAAAACGTGCCATGATGCAATAAATGGCTGGGTTTTTTTTGGTTTCTCTTTCTAAACCTACCAACTAGTAATAATCAAACATTAGGTAGTGCGTTCGATGTCACCAGGCTCTCTCTCCTTTGCCAAGTTGGCGATGATGTCATCCGCCCCTGCAAAATCTGCGGGGGATGCCAGATACGCGTCCCAAGATCCATTCTTTCAACGTTGTTGTATACAATCTCGACTCCAATCTGTATTAGGAGTGTGTTCTTTCCACATCGAACGCAATAAGGCAGGACAGTATGGCCTGATATCGTTTTATCGCGATAGTCACATTATCAAAATTGGCAGTCGCATGAAAAATTATAGCATTAAAACTACGCCGTCGCAATTTTACAACGTGTTTAGACTGTAACCTTACAAGCAAAGAAATCTGATCATGTTATTAACCAAGTTACAGGTTTGCTATAAAAGCTGATTGGCGTTTCGAATATATTTCCATGCATCACACAGCTATAGAGTAACTTTTAATACGTTTAATAAAACTGTTACGCAAAATGTTTAATTGACCATGCCACTCAAACAATAAGTGTTGGGCAATCTTCGGACAATTCAGAGACCAGACTAGTACCAGATGCTGGACCAACAAATATTGTCCAGCACTGTTACAGAGTTTATCCAGATTTCCAACCATGTTTTAGTGTGTAACGTATGAATACTACCAGCCAATCCTACTTTTATGTTACCGGAAAAAGGTTTATCAGCAAGATGGTTCCTGCAATGTTCGGTTCCACCAATACTGGGCTATGCAGCCATCTCTCCCGCTTCCGCGAGTTTTCACCAATTCATCATCGGGAAAACTCAGGCTGAAGGACGCTTAAAATCAAGAAAGTTCATACTCACCCGAAAAACGTAAGGAAGAATTCCAAAAGATCAATGGTTTCTGACAGCTGAGTGATAGACACCTGAAATAGTTAACAGCGCAACATTAGCTCCAGTTTACCGCGGCGTGCTGCTTGATCACATTATGCGGTGTAAAATAAAATATTGGAAAGTTACCCGTGTTTTAAAGCGTTGGAAAGAAATCAGTGACGTTTGTGAAAAAAGGTTATCACATTCGGGAAATTTTTGAGTAATCAAAAGTTTTCAGTGACGCTTTCCACTGTATCATTATGTGGAATTCTCTCGTCCTTTTCTTTCTGTGATGTTTGGTATCGACCTGTGTCGATAACACTGTCAGGATAGCCAAGTATCGTGCTGAACTGGCACATATCTTCTGCTTTGTTGGAGAATCGGTGTTATCTCTTCACAAACATTGAAGTAAAAGAAATTGAGTATATAAAGGGATAGAGTTGTTCACGTGCAACGGTTGAGAAGATGAATGCAACAAGACTATAAGAATCTGTAAGCGCACACACTGGTAGACGGGCTGATTGAAACTTTGATATCGAGGAAAGTGACCGGGTTTTAGAAACAAGCATGAAGGAACCAAATCTGAACTTTACGGCTACTAAAAATACGACTGTATAAGCAAAACTTCATCCAGCACAGAAAAACATGACCACTTTATCTCTCCTGTAAATTCATTGCTTTACCTTAGCTATTTACAATTGATGTACAAGAGAAATCCAAAATGGCAAATCGTACTAACCAGGAGCTTTGCGCTGTTGCCATTGGAATCAACATCATAAACATAGCCGCGCAATCCAAACTTGTCGTCATGACCAAAGTCGTAATCATGGTAAAGAAATGTCGCCTCGAATGTCTCTTTGACCGGTTCTCTTCTATAAACCACAGTCTCTTCTTCGTCACGCCTTTTATCTGGCGAAAGACAGTGATAAAGAGAACTTTAAGCCTGGCCAAAACGGAGTCGCAAGTTTGGCCACCCTGCGTACACAGCCGCTTTAGTCAAACGTATTCCCAACATGCCCAAGTTGACGCAAGTTGCACGCAAGTTGGACGTACGCTTGCCGCACATTGGAAACAATACCGAAGCCACTTTGCCTCGACTTCATTTCAGTGGCCTAACGGTGAAAAACGCATCAACTTGCATACTTAGCTTGATCAACGTCTCATAGTAAGCAATCTCATTTGCATGCGACAGGCATCTGAGGTCCGTCCACGAGTAGGCATGATGAGTACTGTGTCCAAGTACACGACGAAAATGTCATGGTAAACGCATTTTTCCAAAGTGGGTATTTTCGAATACGCCGTTTAAGCAATTCGTGTGGAAAGCGTAAACCGGGGTAACTGGCGTTTTCGAGCCATTTGAGCGTTTCCTGGGAATGGGTGAAATCGCTTTGTGAACCATCACATCCCGTTCAATCCTGAATTTTTTTTTCAGGCTTATTCATTCTTTCTTCCGCAGTTCAAATGTATGAATTTTCACATATTCATTTCAGACCATCACAGGATTGGAAAACAATTTTTAGTTCAAGTATGGTCTTACGCCTTGGGTTGCTATGCTGGTATGACGTTCCTGTACAGTGATCAGTATCGAATTTCTCCTTGTAATGTCAATGCTTACTCAACTACTGAGGTCATGAGAATTAAGGATATGATCACCCAAGGTGAACTTTCTTGATACCTTAATAACTTCTCCCCAGTACTTTATAAGTAAGTATGGGGACAAGATAGGAGAATTTGTTTTTGATGTTAGAGGTTAAATGATGTAAGTATTAACCAAACTTAACCGGGTTTGTGTGTCACTCTTCACTCTCTCGTTGATTGAGTCAGATCATAATTCATGCAATTCTGGATCTACCGATTTAGTCCTTAAAATAAACCTCAACTTGAAAACTATTCAGCAGTGCTTTCACGTCATGCTGTTTATTATCGTGTACACAGCGGTCACAACGAACCCTCAGTTTAACCATTCAAATGAAAGCTACTGAGCAGTACTTTCCTGTGGTGCTGTTTGTTGTGCTGTACAAGGTTGTTCTAGCGTTTGAGTCTGTGGATGAAATCCTAAAATGTGGCCATTGAGTAGAAGCCCCTAAAAGGTACCTCTCTGGATTGCGTTCATATTCTGTACAACGTGGTTCTAACTTCGATTCTGTAGGTGCAGTTTATCATATTGTACAAGGTATTTCATTTTAACTCTGTGGATGAATCCCTATGTTGTGAATATTCAAATGACGGCTTTCGAGAGGTTTTGTTTCACTTGATTCTTTTTCCTGTTTCCAAATATGGCGTTCACAGGAAAACATTTTGAACATTACTCATGGTGCTCATTAAATCTGGGATGCAATGACACCAATACACGCTAAGCGGCCAATCCAGGCAAGCTTACAACAATATGGACCGCGGGTGGAGCACATTATTTTTGAACGATTCGTCGTAAAAGTCTTTTTTCAAAATGGTCATACCCCTCCCTCCCTTATCAATTCTTACCAAAGAAAGTCGTCAAGTTGACTTTCGCTTTAGATCCCAGGCTCTCTTCGGTCCATTTAATCTCTACCTTTATGCTGCGTTTAACCTGTAAACAAAACACATCCAATCCTAAGCAGGTGTATGTCAATCTTGTATTACTCAATGTCGATACAAGTGAAATTTGTTGAATATGCTTTGGATGGGAGGCGTTGCGGTGGGAGGAGGGGGGGGGGGGGGTAGGGAGTGTCCCAATACTCACCTTCTGATCGATTATTTGCGCGCCGACAGTACTCAGCATGGTGTGCTTGGAAGAGTCTTCAAAGTCCCAGCTAAAGATTTTACCATTGTTATACAACATTTCTTAATTCAACAATCTTAGAACGTTTAGCATCCTTGTTTAATGACGTTTTTTTAACACTTTTTTTTTGGTTAAAAAATGATTTCGATCACACGTTCTGTCCAACGTTGAAAGCGTTTAGCCGGCTTTTCAATAATGTTACATGCCAAAGACCAATCGGATTTAAGCTCCTAGTCCCCAATTGGACAAAGTAGGAAATTCAAAATGGCGGAGCCAAAAACAGTCGAGGTGAGAACACCGAAACGAAAGAGGGCTTAGAAAGACGGTGAAGTTAAAATTTTAATCGAGAAATACGAGAAGAGGCTTTATTTGAGGGACACATTTAACAAGGAATACCAAAATACGGACAAAAAACTGATCGCGCACTCGCATTGGCAGAAATCGAAGAGAGTCTGGGAATGCCGAAAGATAAATTTGTGGCCAAGTGGAACACGTTGGAAGGGAAATACAACAGAGAAATGCGTTTTAGTATGGAAGACAAATTAAAGTCTGTCGCTGGCGTCGACAAGCGGTATTACTCCAAATGGCAATTTTCACGTGCTTTCCGTTTTCTTAACCTCGAGACTTGATTTATCTTCCGTATAATGTGAAAAACAATTGGGGCGATAGCAATTCACGAGGTGAATAAGCGGATTTACTAAACTACTGTAACCTTGCAAACACACTCGTATGACAAAAGGAAGTAAAAAGACAAGGAGATTTGTTTCTTTAAGTGCCCATAACCCCAAAACAATTTTTCGCTTAAATAAATCTTTGCACCTGTTTGAAACGCATTGAGCCTTTTTGCGCCTTTTTTCAACTAAATCTTGACTTTTTATAAGCTGTAAAAGTTACGAAATCTAGCCATCATCTGTCCCATGACCGAGCTTGTAAGGGGCATAGGTCTATTCCTTATATGACGTCACAAACTGCTTTGCATGCATTTTCACAAAGACTTAATACAATGCAAATCAGTTTGTGACGTCAAGTAAGGAATAGACCCATGCCCCTTACTAGCTCGGTCATGGGACAGATGATGGCTAGATTTCGTAACTTTTACAGCCTATAAAAAGTCAAGATTTGGTTGAAAAAAGGCGCAAAAAGGCTCAATGCGTTTCGAACGCGTGCAAAGATTTATTTTAGCGAAAACAACTTTTGGGGTTATGTGCACTTTAAGAAACTGCGATGTTGCGTCGGTGGGCAATGGAAACGACTGTTTGGTTTTATCCACAGAATTGATAAGGTCACCGTAAAGGGATTCGAGTGCTGACGTTCTGCGTCAGAGCGAACGCTCGAAACGTCAAAACTGGAGTCTCATTACGATGAACAACTGTAAAAGACAAGCTGACTCACCGCCGTTGGTAAATATGTAAAACTAAGCCTCTTTAATCCAGTCAGGTTGAAAGTCATCGAAGAGCCCTTGAAAGAAACTAGAGGCAAACACAATTAACCTTTTTCAGCATTTTGGCTTCAAATCACAGACAAAATGATCAAAGGGGCCGACGTGTCACTCACAGTAACAAAAGCCGCCTTTGGAGGCATTTCCATAGTAACCCTCACTGACATCGCATCTGTGGAATAAGCATTGCAAAGGAAAAGATGGATGAACACAACTGGAAATAATTTTTCTTTGAAACAATAGAGTAAACTCCCCCTTGTGGACAGCACGCAGTTACAGACGGGAGCTGAAGTTACTGAAAATAACTCGAGATATTGTGGTGTCTCTCTATTACAGTCAAATTGGTGCTGTCCGTGAACCACAAACTTTACCCCCAATAAAGTTGGTTAATGCTGCATCTTAGGTGCCCGTATAATTCTTCAATTAAGCGCCCTTGCTCGAATAAGAGTACCCCCTGCATGGTACCCGTATAATTCTCCAGTCCCCTACTCGAATACGAGTTCCCCCGGTGTCCTGATAACTGACAAATTAAAACCCGCCAACACCTCACCGAATGATGGTGTATTAACTAAGATGACGTTAACGACTTTCCAAAATAAACGCCTTGGCCGGCCGCTTCTTTGAGAGATGTAACGTGTCAAGGTCTAAGTGATGGGCGAAAATTCTCACGCAAGTGCTAAGCGTAAGAGCCGGTTTGAGAGGGAAAAGGTAACTAGTAGTTTCATTTCAGTACAGTTTTGACTTTAAAACTCTCCCCAACTTCTCTGACTTATCTGGCGTCTGCAGCAAGAAGCAACTAGGATTATGCCGATCCCTGAACATAACAAAACAAAGTGAAGACTTCACAGAAACTAACTTCTAGCAAGACCGTCCATTTTCTCGTTGACGATGCTCCACGAAAATTCAAAATTCGCAGTTTGGGGAAGACGATGGTTAAATACCTTAAATTTGTTTCCAGCGAAACGAATCACACGGTGGAGCATTTTCGTCGGTTTTGCTTGTTGTAAAAGGCTTCAAACTGCAGTAATTCAAGTGCGTATTAACCTATACAAATGTATACATAACCGATAATATTCGAACCATGTTTTTGTGTGAGAGGAAAATGTTTCAGCCTTTTATTAAGTCGTTCTAAATAGTGTATAAACTAGGTTTAAGGACCACCGATACACAGTGCAGATCTATGAAGGAACTTACTCATCACAATTTTTTCCTTTGACTCCCTTTGTAAGACAGTGGCAGACACCAGAAGAAGCAGAGCAGCTCTTTGCATGGGGAGTGCACCGACACACTGAAAAAAAGACATCAAGGAAAACAGTGTAAAACTCATCTTTAATATCAACACAGTTGTGTTAACCTGAGAGAATGAAGGGGCCACGATCAGTGGAAGGATAGACGAGAAGGCACCGTTCCAGGTTACGAATCCGTCATGATCGCCTCCTTATAATTTGACGTGACAGCATGGTTTTCAATTCTCACTTTCAGCCGGTTGCTATATGCTTCCTGAAAGAACTGAATTGGACCAACAAAACTGCTGCTTAAATGGTTACCATGATTGTTTGTTTCATTGACAGGAAATCTTACTCTTGAAATTGGGCTACAGAAAGGTCTGAAAAAATTCCTGCCAAAGACCCAATTGTGCAGGTATTTCACACCTTTCTTGAAAAACGATTCCGAGATCACAGAATCAAATGGCCGTCTTTTGGGCCAACATTACTTTAGACCTTGCATCAACGAAAAGCGTTCAGTGACATACAAATTTTCAGTAACAGCTACAAAGAATATTCCTTAGTAGGACGTATATTACCGTTACTGTGAATTACAAGCTGCTTTCACAAACCTGAACATGTGCCTCCATTTCTGGGGTCTCCAAAATATCCTTTAGCACACTGTTCACAGTGAGTTCCTAAGGGAAAGCAAAATGAAGAAGAGATACTGTAAAACTGGCTGACTGACTGACTGCCTGTCTGACTGACCGACCGACCAACTGGCTGGCTGTCTGACTGACTGACAGACCAACTGTCTGTCTGACTGACCGGCCGACCGGCTGACTTGTCTCATAAGCTACTCTATCCACTGCCTTCTGAGGGCAGGCCTTCCACATTCTGTAGAAGTTCAAGAGCCGACAAGGTTAATTTCTGATTAAATGCTAATCAAACTCTTCAATTTCGTATCCAAAGCGTGACCTAAAGCTAACCAGTTTTAAACACAGGATGAATAAAAGTAATAATGAAACTTAAATGCTTTGGAAAAACCTTTACTGATTGGTTCTTTAAAGGAGCCACTGCTGGTATTAATCCCATAACCTTGTTCTGTTGTGTTACACAAGAGGTTCTTTCTAACTGGGGAAGTTGTGCTACTTTGACCGATCTTCATAGCAACACTTACGATTTTCCCAGCCTTCTTCTGATATAACAAACGTTTGCCACAAATCTCAATTTCATTTTACACCTGTTCTTTCAGTCAATTAAAAAAACTCTGTCCTCTCACCTGTAGTGTTATTCTTGCACTCCCCACAGCTGTTTCCCTTTATACACTGACTGTGGCCATTACACTGACAAGCTGCAAAACAAATAGAAAATTAAAAGGAGCGTGTTTAATCTTCTGGGCCCGGTTGTTCAAAAGCCAATTAACGCTAATCCCCGATTAAAAGTTAACCGAGGTTTTCATCTCGCTCGTTAAAAATGTTTTTAACAGCTGCTTTTAACTAAAGGTCAAAGCCAAATCAAAACTGAAGGGGAAATATCTCTTGGAAAATTGCTTATTGGTTAGTAATTAAACTCAAATCAAACTTACGTTAATTAATAATAGTTAATTAATAATCTCCAAGACAGACAGCTGTGTGACTACTGTAGCCTACAAGGTAGACGATTGCGACACTGCCATAGGAGACCGTAGCAGCCAACATAAAACCGGGGGAGAGGGGGGTGAGGTGGACAGGAGAGAGGGAACTTACTTACTACTCCAACACCACCATGAATGACTGTCACCGGAGGATTGTTAGCCTCCGCTAACGAAGACGTTGCTTGGGATCGCCAAACCGTGCAGTAAATTACATAAAAACAATTTTAATTGTTTTCATAAACGATTATCTCCAAATTAACAGTTGTTTGAGAAAGGAGGCCTTGAATAAAGCCATGAACAAACTCCGAGATTTACCTGGGCAATCTCCGAAATGCCAACGTGAACAAAGGGAAGACGAGTGAGAATTCTTTGGCGGTGGAAATGGTCCATCGTTGCCACCTTGCATACATCGGCCTAAGCCGGTACCTGAGCCATCATCACACCAACCACATCCAGGCAGCATGTGACAGTCACGACAAGACTTCATCTCTGAACACTGGAGGCCTAACAACGTAAGGAAGGTTTCTGCGTTATCATCTAAGTAACAATCCGATCACAGCAGTCTTTTTTATTTGATTGTTGAGGGCAATTCCGGGTTTACTTTCCTTTTGCTTTACTACGCTCTGTGACCGGCTAGCAAAATTCGAATTCGCGCCACTTTCACAGCCAATCAGAAACAAGACCAAAACCAATCGTGACCAATCGTGACCTGCTCGCACTCGTTTTCCCGCGCTTGGCACCGGTTACACGTACCTGCTTCGAATTCTGATTGGTTCATTGCCTTGTCTGCGTCTGTTGTGATTGGTTAACATTGCTACTTTGGGTTTGGTTTTACGACACTCAATCACTGCTCAATCACCAAGGTAACTAATCTCTAATGTCACCCAATTATTACAAAGTGTGGGATGACGCCCTGGTTAGAGTTTTTTTATTTTTTTAATTTTTTTTTACGGAAAGACGGATTTTCAAATTTGGATCAACTAGTAATTTAATTACCAACTAATTCACACATACCAATTTTCCGCCCGATTTGTGAGTTTAATCGCATGAACCAAATTTGCACGTTACAAGTTTGTCCACCGATTTCTTTATCTGTTTGTGTAGCGTGGCATGGAAATAAGCCCTAGCTGGTGCCAATGGATCCTGCGATTACAGATCCCTTCGAAGGAATCTCTACTCAAAGGGTAGCATTCCAAAAACTGAGCAATTCATTCGTATCATACAAGCAAGGAATAGAGAAAACCATTTGTTTTTTATTATTCTGATCATTGTTAATACTATCAGTAGTGTTATATTTTTTATTTTATTTTTAATGAAGTAAATAAATAAATAAATAAACAATAATAATAATAATAATGCAAAAATTACAGAGAGATTTGGGGCTCGACGTTTCGGAGTCATTTTGACTCCATAATCAAGAGAAAAAAATCAGTTTGTGAACGCGGATATTTAAATAGGCTAGAGCTGAAGATTAACATATAATAATAATAATAATAATAATAATAATAATAATAACTGAAGTGGTTGCCCCATATAAATATTATTATATTATTATTATTATTATTATTGTAAGTGATAAAAGAAACCCAAGCTACATAAACATTTGCAGTGCATTCGATCGCTCAATTTCATGCTGAATCACCATGGCAACCTTAGGGATCAAGTGGGATGCCAGCCTTAAAGTGGCGGACTCACCAGCACATGTTCCAGTTCCTCGTTCCAGCACCTGCATACACTCAAGATACGGAAAGGTGATATCGTACACAGTCCTAGACACACACAGACCGTGAGACTCGCACCATATGCAACTGTCCTCTGAATCCACACTGACACACTCTTCGCATGTATGGCGCTTATGGCAGCGGTCCTCTTGTGGGTTGTGCAACGTGCAAATATCTGAAATAAGATTAAATAACAACGGCAATGTTACACCGCAATATTGACTGTCAGTTTACAATTAAGCAGCTACAGAAAGGAACTGAAATAATTCAGGTTTGAACAGGATTTAACCCTGCGACTTTGCCAAACCCTGGTACACCAATACTGTCAGCGTACAGGAACTTTGATCTGACAGCGCAAGGTCAAGGGTTCATACCGTATTCAACCTTGAAATTTTTCAGTTTTCTTTCTAACTTTGCAAGAGGGTCTTTTATTTATAAAATGTTTCATCTGCACATTATGTTTCTGTGTGGTAGGTGCCTTTCATGTGCATTCGTGCATTTTACTTGCTTTACTATTAAAAAACGATTTTCGAGGTTTCACAACCTTGTTTGCAAAGCCAGTAGCTCTGCTAAAAACAGTTCAACTAACAGTTCCCATGTATGTAGTAACTTGCAAAATGACACTCTTCTCTGGAGCTGTAAGCGGCATTTTCATTTCTCGTGAAACAAGATTTCCTTGCTTTTCTTTAAAGAAAAAGGACGGAATAAAATAAAAAATAAATACATGAACAAACAAATATTTTAATAATAAAATTTGAACTCCCATCCATGAACCTTGAGACTTTTATTGACAACAGCAATTTAAGAACAAGGAAATATGATAATCGATGATGGGTGGTGTCTGTCTAAAAACAATCCTTAAATCTAGTTTACTTAAATTAAACTAAGCTAACATGTAGAATACGAACATACACACAAGAAATGTAACAAGTGTGACTAGAACGCTTTGCCCTTTAAGCAGTTTGAGTGTCAAAAATTAATTACATTTTTGGAAAGTTAAATAACGGTCTGAAAATTGTCTAATTTTCGAAGTACATGCGTGAACAAAAGAGCTTGCATGGTATCTTGTTGTGGAGATATTTTAGCTATTATACTATTCAGAAGTATTCAGAAGGTTGAGTGAACAAAGTGCCGTGATTGACAATAAACCACAATTATTGTGTGATTAGTGAGCTGGCCTCGGATTGGAAGCAAGACTGGGGGTGATTTTGTTTTGATACAAACCTCACTGCTTTTCACATGTAAATGCCAAATAGTTAGCATAAGAACAGCGTGATCTACATTATGAATAGCAGGGAGGTTTGTATCAAAACAAGGTTACCCCCAGCTTCGCTTCCAATCAAAGGCCAGATTAAAAAGCACACAACTGAAAAATGGGTTACTTTTTAAATGTAAAGGTGCAGGTGAAACAAGGAAGTTGCCACGCCCTTTACAGCAGAATCAGAAATGAAGACTTAGTGATAAGAAAATGTCAAAATGGTTCCAATTCAACATTCCTCTGTTTGCATTCAAATTAGCCTTTCTTGCCACGTTCAAGGTGCTCTGTTGATTTTTGAGCTTGAAAACGAGGTAATTTGCACTGATTTGAATTTGAATAAGAACAAAGGAGTTTAAGATGGTAGCAATTTTGGACAAAACTCTATAAACTGTGTTACAAACTATGGGAAATACAGTCATGTTGCACACACACTGTACCTGAAGGTGAGAGCAATGCCTTGGAAGAAACAACAGACGGTGCTGACTTAAAGCAGTTGAGGGAAGAACCTGGTAACAAGCAGTCCCCTGAAAATAGAAATAAAACAAATTAAACTATGTTCACCCAACTGCAATGTTGTCTCATTTATTAATTCTCTCATCCGCAGTTCAAATATATTTCACTTCCAAAAAAAACTAAATTAACATTTCATTGCACGTAGATTAAAAATAGTCTTGGAACAACGATGAATTTTCAAAAGTAAATCATGGTATTTTTAAACAGCTAGTAAACAAACATTTAACAAAACAATACATCTCTGGTTATCATCAGAGATTTCCTGCAAACTTTGCAAACATAGTTTACTACGACTTCCTGTGCAAGCATGCCTCCTAGGGAATCTACATCAAGACGCAAACTTTGGCCCAAAAAAAAATTGGCAATAATATGCATGCATGTTATGAGTTTTTCTCCCTTCAAAACTACGTTCAGCAATTTTGCCACTACAGTTACTTACCAGAAATGTATTTTGTGAAATACTTCGTTAAAATACAAAAATTATTGAAATACAATGTTTTGATGTTGCTACCATTAACAAGCAGAGAATGAAACAATCTATCCAAGATAAGTAAGTACTTTACGTAACTTGGGACTCAAGAGAACATGACCTTTTTACTTCAAACTAATTTGTAGTCACTTTTAACCTTGGACTGTCAATCTCTTCTTGATAATGATGCAAGCAACATCTCTTGATTAGAATATAACACGAGGGAGATACAAAGTAGACTTACCAAGAGAATACTGAAGAAATGAATTCAACATATTTCCTCGAAACCCACCAAAGGCATACATGTCACTACAAAACAAGGAAACATTCCAATCTCCATACTTAATTAGTCTTCTGCATGGCTATTCCTTGGGTGATATCATCCATTATACAATGGACAGTGTAAAACTTGCATTATGATTGGTCTAGAGGACTTTGTGAGATATTTTTGCACATTTTACAACTATGCCACAAAAGGAGATCTTGGCACGGGATATTGAAAAAAAAAGCCATACATATTTTTATTGTTCCTATAGTAGAAGTAGTTTAATTATTCATTGATTGTAAATTTATAGCCCTTTGAGGATGGTACCTACTTTTGTTACTGCACATATGTTCTGCGCATCTCAAGATACTCGGTTTTCCTATGGGTGGTGCCTACTAATACAGGGATATTTTTGCACGGTTTAAAACTATGCAGAGAAAGCAGAACTTAGCAAGTGCTCTTGGTATCCAAAAAGAAAACTGGGGTTAACCATGCATTTTTTAGAGATAAAAAAGCTTCAATTTTGAACAAAATGCCTTACATTTCTTTGTATTTTACTGTTTTTTAGAATAATTTTTGCGTAATTATCTCTTTAAAAAAAGCGTGGTTACCCCAAAATTTCTTTTTGGATTTCAATAAGCCTTGCTAAGATCTACTTTCCCAGCATAGTCGTAAACCAAACAAAAATATTTCTTTATTAGTACGGACCGTCCTTAATTCAGTTGATTCTGCAATGTGGCAAATAAACAGTATATTTCTTTATATTTTATTTATTTTTGTATTTCAAGGCTTTTTTATGATTGTTGCTGCTTAATAAGCTCTGAAACGTTTTGGTTCACCTCTAACTTTCTTTTTGGATCCCAGTAGCCCAAGTGCTATAATCTGCTTTCCCCACACAGTCTTAAACAGTGTAAAAATACCTTAATTTGTATGAGGCAGCCTCGGAGGGGGGGGGGGGGGTACTCCCAGACATGGGCTATATAGATACATGCTGCGAGAAAGGGTACGGTTTTTGAGGTTCTCAGTCCTTAAATAGGGTACCATTTTTTCCTCATTTAGCAACGCGTTCCTGGATTAGTCCTTAGACAGGGTACCTAAATTGCATCTGTTAAATTGAAGCTTGTAAGTGCCACGTTTTACGAAAAAGAAATGGCTTTTTAAAACTGAAGTCTCCGCTGAAGTATTAGAAAAGCAATTTTCATAGAGATTTGTGTTTATCCGTGCACATTAGCCGTTGTTTGGGTCCCTTGAATAGGGTGTAATTTTTCCGGTTCAGTCCTTAAAAAGGGTATCCGTTTTCCCTTCCTTTACCCTTAAATAGGGTCAGGGTTCGAGAACCTTTGCGGCACACCCCTATCGAAAATTTTGGGGAGTACCCCCCCCTCCCCGGGGAGGCAGCACTGTCCTTTAAAATGGCAGTGGGAGTAAGCTGCAGATGGAACATTGTTACAGGTAAAACATACTTTTATTTAACAAGAGCTACACTACTGCCAGAAAACACCAAAAAGTGCATCGACACCTGTAAATTTAATGACCATCCATCTACTGAAATGATCCTACAATTCCTCACATGCACCAATCTCTACAGTTTCTGGAGTTAAGCCCCGTCCAAACAAGCAATTTTTATGTGGCAACTGTATGAGCAATTTTTATTTGCCCGTGTAGATGGCTTGACAAATATTTGTTGTTAATTTGCATCAGTAATAATTTCGCACAGCGGAGATGACCATGGAAAGGCAAAAAGCAAGATGGCGCCATGCTGGATGTGCAAATGTCAGGGACTGTAGGGACTGGGTTCTACAGATGATATTGAAAAAACTGTCACATTTTTTGTGGCATCTCGTCTACACGGACAATTTTTTTATGTGGCAATTTTTATTTGCCACATAAAAACTAACACGCCAGCTTTTCAGCAAATACAGTTGTCATATAAAAATTGGTCATTTCTCATCATCTACACAGGCAAATAAAAATTGCCATATAAAAATTGCTCGTGTAGACGGGGCTTTAGAAATTATATATAAAAAAAACTTGAACTCACCTGTTAACCATTACTGCTGAGTGACCATATCGTGACACAGTCTTTGGTACAACAAAATCACTTGGAATCTTCCACTCATTTTTGTCTGAAATGGCAAAAAACCCACTCCAATTAAAAAGATTTTGTAAAAACGTAACACAAAAATTAGTGCAATGGGATGTTTTGATACTGGTAACATCATCATCAAGTGGTGCATGACGGCAAGAAGGTAAATAGTAAATATACTAGTGGAAAATAGTAGAAATTTTTTTGAGTCTTAAGTTATGTCAACAACTTAGCTAATAGAGTGTTTGATGACAACTTTAAATTGAAGTTGGTTTCAGTTCTATGATCTATGATGTAAGCCTTAACAGCATTGCGTGGAACCAGACTCCATCTGCGCTACGTTGAGGGTACATTAGTTAAAACTCCAAAAGGTCAAATGAATATATTTATTATAACCACTAATTTATTATTATTATCATTATTATCAGTCTTTACAACAACAGGCGGCATGAGAGAGGAGTGCAAGAGATACCATGACAGGCTGGCAGAGCTAGTCGCAGCGAAGAAAGGAGAGAACTATGCCACCACTGTCTCTTGGATACGTTCTAAAGTATCCTTTGCCATCCTTAGGTCGGCTTTACTCTGTCTTAGAGGGTCAAGAACAGTTAGAAGAGCAATTAGAAGCAATGCTCGAGAAGTGGACTTTGAATTAGATAGATGCCTCGCCAAAATCTAGGTCCTATGATTTTTATACATTCTTTTTCTTGTTTCTTTTTTATGATAGAGTTTGATGGGGTTTCTTTACGTATCTATTATTATTATTATTATTATTATTATTATTATTATTATTATCATTTATCATTATTATTATTATTATTATTATTATTATTATTATTATTATTATTATTATTATTATTATTATTATTATATTCACTAATTTATGTTCACTTAAATTCATCTTCATAGTGTCATTCTCTCCTTGATATTTAGGACGTTACCAACATCCTGAGCAACATTAAAACGTTTTGTGATAGTTCTTGTGTATATTTTTTTAACTTTGTGTCTATCTGACTGTCTCTAAAATTCATTTTCACCCCCATAATTAAACGTTTTGACATATTGAATGCCCTCAAAGCCACTAAGGTAACTCTAATGCTGGTGTTATTAATATTTTTACAAATGAAAACCGCTAAGAGCAGCAACAAACCAGAAATTTCTACCCCTTATTAGCAAAAAATCCCACTATTGCATGAGAATCCTTCAACACGGAAGTAAGCCCCATGACAAAACTTCTCACAGAGAATGACATGGCCATTGCCTGTAAACTACTCACCAATGTCATACACCATGAGATGTTGTGATGGCAATCCATGGTTTCCCCGGCCACCATACACAATCATAATGCTACCGACAAGAACAGCAGAATGAAGGAATCTTGGATCACCACTAGAATGCAGAGTGTGTGTCCATAAATTATTCTTGGGATGGTAATAAAATGTCTCACTAGATGTTGCATGGCAGGTGTTGTTAAGCGTTCTGTATCCTCCGTGTATGTAGATACGTCCTGTCCGTGGATCATACACGCTGCTATGACCATATCTTGGTCTTATATGTGGTGGTACCTGTCTTTCTAAATTCCACTCTCTGGTAACTGAAATGAATTCACAAGTTTCAGTTGCAACTTACATGTATGATGAGGCTACATGTTCAGTGTATAATAGGAAAATTTTAGTGGTAATTAAATAAATTAAACTCTACAAATTTTACAGGGTTTGGGAGATTACTTTTAGGCTTATTTTTGTGATCTGCAAAGAGTTATATCTTCAGGCGAGATCCAGTTTAGAATTAACCAATTTAATCATAACTAAACTGAATATGGCTCTGTAAGTACACAATCTTTATTACCACCCTACAATGTACAGTCGGAGATGCTTTCTACACAAGAACCTTAAAATATCCTGGTTCATTATGGGTTCTCCCTGACCCTTAATAGCTTAGTACAGATACATCTGTACATGTAGATAATTCGCATGTAATGGACGGAAGGTCATGGGTTTATACTGATGTCAATTTTTTAGGGTTCTCATTTGTGTGACAAACTGAATACTGCCAGTGAAGAAAATTGAAGGAGACATGGTCAAATACTATCCTAAGTGACAATTTGGCAGTGAATTCCTAATTGCTACAAATTAGCTCTTTAATTTGGCAAACAGACTCACTATCAGATAACAATTTAAAATATGTAGGTCTGTGTCGTTTTTATACATATACAGGTATAAATTTGAAGAGTTAGCCTATGGCTTTTTCCTAATCTTGGCTAATTAAATTAATGGAAGCAATAAAAGTCATGTTACGTCTTGAAGTTTCAATCTCAAGATGAGCAAATGAAAACTGAAATACTGATGATGCCCACATAATTATCAATCTGTATGCCAAACTAGAACTTATTTTGAACAACTTGGGTTTATGCCCAAATTTCCACTTTATTAGCAAAGTGTTTGAGCAAGCCCTCCAATTTTCACATTTTACTCACCCAAGTTGAAAAACTGCATTCTGTTTACAAAACCATGTTCAGGATTATACCCAAACAAAACAATCATTTCTTGTCCAACAACAGTAGCTGTGTGTCCTGTGGTACCCACAGGCTTGACTACAAGATTGTTGATTTCTAACAAAGTCCACTGGCGTAATAATGTGTTGAATATCCATGTCTCATTTGATGCAACTCTTTGACAAATTCCACCAAACAGGATTAAAGAGTTCTGAAACCATAATTGCAAAGGTCAAAATTAAATACTGCTGGCATGGTGATAGTACATGTAAAAGTTTGGCAATATGGTGATGATGATGATGATTTTGATGATAATGATGATGAAAATGTAGTGGGAATAGTTATGGCGATGAGGAACATGACAAAGACGGTGGTGGTGGTGGTGCCATACATAGTGATGATGATGAAAACGAGGACGACGATCACTGGGAAGATGAAGGCGGCCGCAGTGAATGGTGATGATGGCAATGGTGGTGGTGACAGTGATGATTATGGTGACAGTAGTGGTGTTCATGGTGATGGTAAAGGTTAAGGTGTGTGTGATGATGGTGATGATGGTAAAGATTCAAGGAGATTAAGGTGAAGGCGGTAGTAATGATGATAGTGATAACGATCTTGGCTTCTACATGTATACATGTATGACTGTATGGTTTGGTGCAATCAATTTGCACTTGTGCAGTTAAGGCAGCTTGAGCACATGAAAAACGTTTATTACTATCAAATTATTGGGCAGCTCACCAAATCTATAGGCAAGCCTCACAGCCCTACAGTACAATGTATTCTTACAATAATGACAGCATTTAGATTGGCCATGATGGTGGTGGTCATCGTAGGATTCACACATGCACATTCTTTTTAGTTTAGATTTTTCGCATATGTATTGCTTATAAGGCTCAATAACGCATTCCCCAGACGCTGCACACATTGCCTTGTACTTTAGGGCTTTCCACCTCAATCAACTTGTCCCAATTTTCTCGTTTTTCAACGTTCAAGTTTAAATCAATTTTTCAAGAATTTTCATCCTACAAGATGCTCAATTCATTCTTGCCGTGTTCTGGAAGCATTTGTAAGTTCGTAGTTTACCAGTTGCCATTTCATGTCTTTTTCCTGCTGATCATTATTGTTATTTCTTGCTTCATTCGAACCATCATCATCAACTCATCACATCATCACTTCACTGTTCTTGGCCTTTGCCAGGACTTCAACCTCAATGAGTTTCATGATGCATTTGAATTCCAGCGCAAGACAAAAATAAAGATACACCAGTTAATGTAGTATTCAGCCGTCTCTGTGTCAACTACAGTCGTGTTATGTGTGATTAGACAAAAGTGACGTTATCCACAGAAGAATAGAGGTTACACTGAAGAAGTGCCCATGATAATGAGAGTTTTCATACAAAGAGGTTTTACTACATCCGCAAGAGATGAATTATTAGTCAGAAGAAATCACTCACATTAAATGCCACTAATGAGTGTCCATATCTTGCTTCTGGTCCTAGATTTTGTTTACTGGAAGCTTGAACAATCTCCCATGTGTTTTCCTTGATGTTATACCTAAGTAAGCAAAGCAATTTCTCATTGTTACAGTCAGCAAAATATCTTACAGTTTTTCTAAATGCACCAATAGATATAGCTACAGAAAATAATCAGGTACCGCTACTATTTTATAAATGAATGCTGCTTTTAATTATTGATACATGTGATTAGCATAATTTGTACAAATATAAAGTTTAAGTTCATAAAAGGTCATTGAACTAATCACAGTCTCTAAAAATACTATTAAAACTATATGATACATATGTTGTGCTTGAAAATTCAAAATGGTAACTTATACATCTATAAAGATTATGTTGTTCTTTTCCCCCAATCAATCTTGGGATAGGGAACTTTGGTAAGTAGCTATTTCTAGTGTAATTTCTGTGTGAGTCTCTTAACATTATGGAATTGGCTTTACTATTTAGTGTTATCACAGCCCTTAAATAACAGGCTAAATACAAATCAGAATAAATAAGAATCTTTACACAGAGAAACCCCCTTGCAAAATGCTTTAACGAAGTCAAACTTCTACTTTGTGTTTGTTTGGATAACATGTTAAAGCATTCAGCATTGGTTTTTCTACAACTGTAAGTGTAAATATTCGATTTCTGAATACTTGAATTAATGTCATGTTTGGCTAACTTAATAACCCCCCCTCCCCATCACCATTGAGGCCCCTTGATGAGAAGTCACCCTTGTTAAATTAAAAAAGTGTTCAGTAAATGGATGTCCATACCTTGCTAATGTGTCTAAGGGTCCTTTGGAAAAAGACAAACCACCATACAACCATAAATGATCTCCAATAACCACCATTGCATGAGATGCAACACCATCTAAAATGCCTATGAGAAAAAAAATATTACCAAGTGATGACAAGCTACAACTTAATTCATTTGGTAATTGTAAAATTCTTCACGGAAATAAGCAAGCTGTGAAATAGAGGATGTAATATTTAAAGGGAAGAACACAAAAAAAAGCCTCCATGCATTTTAAGGCCAAATCTGTTCCTGAAGGTAGAATTGAAGCAGGTTCTGTGTTGAAATCAGCCTGCCAAGAAACAACTTAATAAATGGTTTGTTCTATTTTGTTCAAACTGAGTGTATTCTAAAATTTAGCCTAAAAATGCACATACCGTAATGATTCGATTTAGTGCCCTCCTTCCAATAAGCACCCCCTTCCAAATAAGCACCCCCCTTCGAATGTGTTTTTGTTAATAAGCGCCCCTATTCTAATGAAGATTATCAATTCATTCAAGAGCTGTGCGCTAACCATTGCAGTGGATGGATCAGAGGACAGACACATTCACTGCTTCAAGGAAAATCAGCCTTGCGGTGCAGGGCTAGAACGGCTCAAGGTTGTCCAACAAGCCATGAGCAATTCACGCGACAAAGATCCTTTCCACGGGATTACAGAATCCAACGTTGAGGATGCAGCACCAGATAGCTTGATAATTGACGCAAGTGACACTGAAGTCATCGACGTCGAATAGATAAACTCATAAACATTCACCGTACCGTACATGTATACCGTTTATTACTGCCAAAATGAACAATTTTTTTTAAAACCAACTGAACTTTCAACAATTTGTTACTGTTACGGTTTATGTTATTGTTAGTTATTTTAATATTTATTAAAGTTTTGTTTTGAAAATTAGGTTGTTTCTCAAAAAATTAAATAAGCGCCCTGTCTCAAAAAAGCGCCCTCCCTTGAGGTACCAAAAGTAAATAAGCGCCCTGGGTGCTAAATCGAATCATTACGGTAGGCCCTTTTTACCCTCAACCCTTTATTTGGTTCATGACAATGTGATAATAATTTATACAATGAACAGTGTAAAATCTGTGTTTTGATTGGTGTAAGAGAGCTTGTGATTAGAGTATAGATGCACAAATGCCCAGGGGGGATACTCGGGTATAAACATGACTGGGAGGGTCCGACGTATTTTTTTGGGTCTAAAACTTTCAACTTAACCATGTATTTTTTTGGGTCTGAAAAATCTGCGCGTATTTTTTTGGGTTTGAATTTTCGCCAGGCTAATAGTTCTTACACAATTCAAGCCAAAGTTCCCGCAAGATCCGAAAGCATGATTCAAATCATCTGCATGTAGCTGGAGTGCCGAATTTCCAGGCAGCTGCATATTTTCTAAGCAGCATGGGGCCCGGGGGCCACCGGCAAACACCAATGGGAATGACGACAACGACACTTTGTAAACTGAGACGTCATTTACTTCTCTCCATGACTTATCTATTACACAAGCTTATCATTGGCCCGATCATCGGTATCTTTGGGAACACAACTTTCATCGCTGGCAATCTTGCATTTTTTTTGGGTGCACAATATAAGGTCCATGTATTTTGGGGGGGCGCAAAATATTAGGCTCTGTCGGACCCCCCCGTCACGTTTATACCCGAGTACCCCCCCCTGGGCACAAATGATGTCATTGAGTGTTGTGACCACTGAATGTGATCAGAGTCTAGAGTCCAGATACTGTACAAACGTTTTGGCCTATAAGGCCCTTTGATACATACAAGTAGGGAAGTGAATATTTATTATTTTTATTATTTTATAATTCTGATTATGTCAGCAAGTATCAACAAGTGGTAAATTTTCCAGCTACCTACAAGATTCAGCAATTGAAGTAACACTGATGAAAATTGTCTCTGTGGAACATTCACAACTAAAATTTAAATGTTAATTTTCTAAAATTTGTGTTCACTTCACAATGCATTAATTTCCTATTAATAATTATTTTATTGGGTACTTAATGGCGCACCTTGGTTGTTTGCTATAGGTGAACTCCAAAAACTCTTTGCATCCGAGATCTCGCACGATTCCCCTGCAATACAAGGCAACTCCATTAAATACAAAATTCCTTACTATTGCTTTCAAGAATACACTAAATGTAAGTATATTATTATATGAACTTAACATGTACACAATGTATACATTCAGCTGTAAAATTCTGAAAATACTGTCAAGATGAGTTTATTTTTGTTCAGTGGTGGAGACAGTGGATAATGATTGCATATAGAAAATACCTGTTCAGGGTTCAAAAGATTTACATGTACACTGTGTAGGTGCCAAATGGAACTACAGTATTTTCCAAATAACATACTGCAATCAACTTGAAAGCCACCCGATTCCATTCAAGAATTTCCCACATAAACTAACATTGACACAATTGAGGTCAGCGAAACTGGACCCATGGCCAAGTAGAATTGGCATTTTCCAGTTGTTCTGATCTTCTGGAACGTTAGGACAACCTTGCCGGATACATGACTGCATGCCCAAAATTCCAAAATTTATTGCAGAAAAATTCTGTTCCATTTGATTTCTAACCTGTGGTTTCTGGAAGTTTTGGTCAAATGGAAAGCGATCATAGAGAATCATTGTCTTGATAAACCATTCACTACCCAATGATACACACACTAACAGTAGCATAATTAATCCTATCTAGACTGCAATTTTTTTGGTCTTTTGGGGCTGGGGATTCTGTCGCAGCTGAATGAGGCTTTGAGGATAGGTAGTAGGTTGATGTTTCCTTTGAGGTATGCAACAGGAAGTGATGACATCATATGACGTGATAAATTGATCACAATCACCAAACGGCAGCAAAGTAATCAAAACCAATACTTAAAAGCAACACTTAAATCACAAACGTTACTGCCTGTCAAACATTGGTTGCCATGGTAACATCACAGGCAGTCTAGATAGGTTAAGCATAAACATCACACACCTGTTAAACCATTTCTACAGTCACACTTTCTTGTTTTCACATCACAGGTGTTGTTGTTACACAAAACAGGACAAGTTGGTATGCTACAGTTACTGGACATCCACCCGGCATCACAATCACACGTTGGACTACCCTTTTGAGAACAGAAACCATGGCTACCACATTTTATGGTGCATTCCTCTTCAAAACTACAACATATAACAAAAGAGTGCTATCTTTCAGGATGATGGTTCATTAACTATAGTTGTTTTTTGGAAGAAGGTGTAGCTCCAGAAAATAAATCAGACTTCTGTGAAAGGTTTTTTCATTGGAAATTCTGAGGGAGGGGGGGGGGGGGTGGAGGGCTTTCAAATACACTGTACATAGCAAATGGCTTTAAAGGAAAAATAGGAAGCTAAATTGGAAAATTCTTCCAGAGGGTTTAAAGGTCCAAACTGAAAAAAAATAACTTTCAAGGGAGGAGGGGAAGATTGAAGTAATAATCAATATTTGCTGGAACAACACAGTTTGTGTTGTTCCAGCATGTACAGTTGTTTGTGTTGTTCATCATGTACAAATGAACCTTTCGTACGCAACTACCCAAAATGTCAAGTGACAGAAAAAAAATTGTATTTTAGCCAAACTGCAAATTTTTCTGCAGAACTTCTTTCTGTGATGGGCTGATTAGGGTGAGCAAATAATAACAAAAAAATCATGCAGGGGCATGTAAATACGTACGACACTAACTTGATGCGGGCTATAGTTTTATATACTTCCCTCTCACAGATCATATGATCTTTCTGCATACTGTATTCACCAAAGTACGACAGTTCAATGCTCTCAACGTAGAGACTGACGATGTCTCTTAGTTTATGGCTTACTTATGTGTTACAGGTCTTCAGTCAGGTGGTTGCTTAAAGGAGGTTAACAACAATAGAAAATTGAAAACTGTCAGCCCAAAAAGTGGTTGTGGATGCTTACGAGAGGTGATCACTTTAACAGGAGGTTCCAACTATTAATTATAGTAATTTGAATGGAAAAATTTTAAGCTTATATTTTGGAAAAGTGGTTGCTTATAAATGGGAGGTGGTCATACAGGGAGGTTCAACTGTATTAAGACAGTTACTGTCAGTAGTAATTCCCAGTGATCAGCTGAGGCTAAGGTTTCTATATACATGAATGCTCGTGCTGTGATATATGGTTGAAGAAATGAACTGCTGAGCACTGTTATTGGTTAAGAGCTTGGAGGCTTAAGTGTCCCTGACTGAGAAAGTGGTCCAGATGTTGGAAGTAGTGGTCAACAGAATTTGATGAAACTTGCTGCAGAAGTTTGCCTTGGTGAGATATTCCAAAAGCCATTTGGGATTTGTTTTCTGACCTTTGGTTTAAAAGTTTCAGGGGGGGTCCCATTTCGGGCCTCCGAATCAGTGAAAATCCTGTTTTTGAGGGGGCAGGTTTGTCCTAGTATAAAAATAAACACATTAAACATATTAAAAATTTTTCTGCATAGTGTTTTTCTACTATAAATACCCTTTCAGTTGATATGCAAGGATTCGGCATTAAGGCATCTGACTGTGTGGGGCCTGGTACTAGTTTTGGCCAAATTTTAAAGAGAAAATTACCACCAAAAATTGCCAAAGTTTAGCAGTTGATAATTTTTTACTGCCAACTTAGCTAAAACGGATTCTTCTGTCAGGAGTTGCTCCAATGTAAGTACAACCAAAATCAACTGTGAAAAAATTGGCTCGCTAAATTTAAGGGGCTTTAGCAAAGCATTTTAGAGTCACACCCTCACAAAATTTACATATTACCAAAAGCAACAATTCAACAATCATGGTAGCTTTATTTATATTTTAACATTTCAGTTTGCTTTGTTAATGCTTACTTTACTTACAAAGTCTGTGATAAGCAATAACTGTGTGATTAAAAGCTACCTGTGACCCTTAAATTGCCTTAGAACTGGCAAATAGTACTCACAAAATCAGCGTTTGTTCTACTTGAACGGTGGAATATTTGTGCAAAGTAACTAATGGGAACTCAAATAACTAAATAGGCAGCATGGTAGTTATACTGACATTTCTTCCAAGCATAACCTTGCTTGCTTACCTTTATATCACTTTATATTAGCCATGTTTACAGTGGTAAGGCTCCTTGGCTTCGGGAGAAATGTCTCCAAGGTACTCTTTTATGTCAAGAAATAGCCATATTCCTGATAATTGACAGCACTTTACGGACAATTCATAATGCCCGATGAACAGTTCTTGTTGTATTTGTTTACAGACAAGTCCACAGTCTGATATATGTACGGAGAATGCTTTCTCAAGCCACTGAGTTGTTTAGGCAGCTCTTTTCTTTATCGAAGATTTCGATATTCAGCTCATGATTGTGTGTAAGTAATATTATGCACATTTTGTGTAAAAAGGCAGAGATATTCTCTTTGTCGGTACCTGCGTCCTTATAGCCATAGCCAATATTTCTACGTCCACATTTTATATTGCTACTGTACAGTAAATGAAATTTCACTGTTTGTTCCGCCATCTTGGATGTAGGCAAAGAAGGACTAGGTCGGTAGTGGTTCCCAGTCTTCCTATCAACTGCTCCTTTGTTTAGAAGCACCTGTCGATGTCGGAAACATAAATCTTGTAGGAAGGAAAGGAAAGAAATGGCGTTTTGTTCTTTCGGGGGGCCGGGGGAAGACAATCTATGTGGTGCTATAGAATGGGCAAAACAAGAAAGTTCCATGGTACCATTGCTTAGCTGTAATGTGGATATGAGCTCGTGGCTCAAGGATAAATACAAAGGTTCAGGGGCTTCAGGGAGCAGGGGACGTCCTGCTGACAAGGGTTCGGGAAGTGGCGGTAAGAAATGCAAGATAATTTGTTATACCCTCGTTTATTTAACCCTTCATATATTCATATATAAGAAATGTTAATGTACTTTTAATGTATGTTCGATTGGACAACTTTCTGCAGTTGGCATGCAGTCACGCGTCATTCGCGTGACCAAATGGTTACAATCACAAATCTTGCCAACTCGGTTTTCTCGCCGCGAAAGTTACATTGCAAAAGCGCGTCACTTTAGAATGAAAAGCGATGGTTACAGGTAGAAGGTTTGTGTATTAATACATAAATAAACTGTGTATAAATGTTTCCATGCTGATGTAGTTTTCTCTAAGAGGCTTTTTTTTTTGGCGGGGGGGGGGGGGGGGGAGTAGTGTTATTCACACGGAACTGATCAGGGAGGCCGAGTTGTTTGCATGTGTTGAATCAATCTTTTTCCCTTTAGGCAATGAGGTTTGTGAATGGGAACTAATATTGAACCGTGCAGGGATAGCGTGTGATAATGTAAACGCAACGGGACTTTCTATCTGCCCCAAACATCGTTATAAACCTACAACGCTGTATAAAGCAAAGGTAAGAAGAGTTAACCACAACCGCTTTTGAATTTTTTAAAAGTGATAACTGTCTGATAACCGTTAATTTTTGTACTGTTGTTTTCATAGGACAAGTGCTGTCATCCATTTCAAGTAAATAGTAAAGGCCCTTCAAGTATAAAGACACGTGTCAGCAAAATGCTGAAACGCCCTCGAAGGGTGAACAAAACCATGGCCAACACAATCTATAAGAAGACAGGGATTGTTGTTGCTATAGGCACAGGTATCCCAGAAATCTCCTGCTGTAAAATCTGAGTTATTTTAACCCTGGACTTGTAAACAGATTTTTTTTTTTTTTTTTTTTGGGGGGGGGGGGGGGGTGGTTATATCCAGGGCGGTAGGCGGTATAAACACCCGTTTCGAAACTAGAAACTAACGTGCAACAGTATCAGTACACAAATAAAGCCGTTGACGATGGATAAAGTTCAAACCTGAGATGCTCGGTCGTTTCTGCTTTATTCAGGTGTTTCTTTAGAAATGAGTATTGCATTGCAACACTGGGCTGCCCCATAAACGTGCAGTTCTTAATATGCATGTGATACCCTGACACATGAAACAAAATAAAATAATTTTAACGCCATGATTACCAATTGTCTTAGAATGGCGCGCCCGAAAGGAGGGAACTTTGCCGGCCTTTCCGGCTGCTTTAAAGAACTGAAAGGAACGATTACTAACAGTCTAACCTTGTTGGGATATCTTTTACCCTTAATTGGCAGCCTCCTGTAGTTAGCAGGTCGGGTTTGTGCTTTACCTTTCCCTCGAAGAGACACATAACACATATGCAATCTGGAGACCAAAAGTCAAAACGGTTTCTCTCCCGTCTATTATATTAGTGTCTTGTCGAGATTAGACCCTGTGTTAGCTAAGTGTGTGGGTGACCTTTGTATATGTGCAGTTCTAATTTATTCTCTTCCTACATTGCAGCTATTTGCTCTACGTGTCGACAACTAGTCGGTGAGACACCGGCCACCCCAGCACTAAAACTTGGAGAAGATATACAAATGGCAGTGCCAACTACATCAAAATCCATACCCAGACAGTTCCGACAGCGTAGGCAAAATAGTGAGCATTATCGTGTGTCATTTGGTTCAATGTTTTCTGCTTGCAGTAGCTCGTCCCAGGAGGAACGAAGCAGCATCTACTTGCCTGATGGTGAACAAGAAAGGAAACACTTAGAAGCTCTGAATAGCGCCCTGAGTCTTATATCGGAGGGGAAATTCGAACCTTTGCCGCATTACGTAGATGTTCAATGGAATGCACTTTCAGACAAAACCAGAAATGATTACAGTGCAAAAGCTGAACAAGCTGTATCACTTGTTTTGGGCACTATTGTTCCTCTGCAGGAAGAAAGTTTGGGGCAAGCTTTTATTCAGTGTCACCATGCAATAAACAGCTCTAAGAATGCTCAGCCGCCAGATGTTGGTCTAGATGCGATTTTGCTCGCTTATAAGGAATGTCAAAACAAGTCCACCAAGATGCAAATATTATCACTCATAAGCAACAAATACAGTCAGTCCCAAATACAAGAATTCCTCCCTGGAATCTCCTTACTGCAGATAAAGAAGGCAAGAAAGCACGCCCAGGAGCAGGGGCCAGGGGAACCGTTGCCAAATGAGCAAACTTTTCGATGCAGACTAGATATGAAAAAGGTGAAGGATTTCGTTGACTTTATTTCGCGATCTACCTTTTTACAAGATGTTGCATTTGGCACAAAAACACTGAAGCTCAATTCTGGGGAATCCATTCCGATTCCAGCTCTTATCCGAACTATGACCACGACCAAGATTATATACTTGTATCAGGAGGAATGCAGGCGAGAGAATATGGAGCAAAGCAAAGCAAAGCAAAACAAAATCCATAGCTCATAATGGTGATCTTACGAGCACATATGCCTGTTTGGAGCCAGCATGCATTTTGACGTTCAGCACACTGGAAGAGGCTGATGAACATATGGATGCTGGACGTCATGTCATGCTTCCCGAAAAGGAAAATGTATACGACACAATCCAAAGACAGTGGGCAGCAACAACTACTTCAATCAAGGGGAAGAGTGAGAAGATTGGGGCCTGTCGATACATTGACCATGACACTACAGTTCAAGAGAAGGCTGGTCAGGGATGGGCTCTTAAGAAGCAGAAGGCTACCGTTCGAATTTCACCAGCAGTCAAGCAATACCTCACCCTGGTTTTCAACGAAGGTGCCAAGGAAGGACAGTCAAAAGCAAACCCTGCTGACGTTGCAGAAGATGTGAAAATGAAGTTCGCGAGAACCGAGTGGCTGGAGGCAAAAACTATCAAAGGATACTTCTCTCGACTGGCTGCATTGCAAAAAGGCCAAGAAATGAACGAGGAAGAGACAGGCTGTCAAGATGTGGTGGTCGAAAAAGAAGAATTCCTTAAAAATTTGATACATGAAGCCCATGACCAAATTGGTCTTCAGCATCCTCTAATATATGAGGGCATCAATCTCTGTGAACTTTTTGTTGACAACAAACTCGATCGTGCGAAAGTTAAATTTATCTACTTTGAAATGCATGTGTGATGTATTTGGCGTGGAGGCTGAGGGTCCAGCTACCCGTAAAGCATCATTTATCAGTCCTATTTTTGACCTAGTAAGATCTTGCCGGTGCCAATGATGGACCTTTGAATTCAGTTGTTTAGTTGTCAGGTAAAGATGCAAAAACCAGAGCTGGAATTTAGACTACGAGCAGGCCCTGTAATGGTGCACATTGATATCAAAAATCTTAGTTCAGGAGGCTCATAACGAACATATTATAATCCCGGGTTAATCTAGGACCGATTTTTGTTTTGACAATGGTTTATCTACCCATGCTGCATGCTCTCACTAATGTTACCATTGTATTATTAAGTTAGCTATTAATTGTTTTTCATTACATTCTATTTGTAAATGGCTGTTGAGATCGTTTAGCCTAATAGGATTATTGGCATGCAACTACTTCCTCGTACTCTGACATAGCTATTCTTAGGTTTGTTTCTGGCAGATTGAATAAATAAGTTTATTATATGGCTGGCTCCGCGAGCGGGCAAGATGAGTCAAATCCTGCGCTGTGATTGGCTACCCGAGCGGGCAAGATGGAGCTATCTTGCCCGCTCGGGATTACCTGTTGCCTGTCCGCTTGGCATCGAAAGTTTAATCCCAACAACAATGCGGGTTTTCTTCGATTTTCCCGTTGTTTTGGGGGAAAACGCTCACTAAAAAGTTCGGTAAACTCTCAACATTTACCTAAAGGAAAGGAAAGAGACTGGAATCGTCCTGGTGTAGTGAAAACTTTGTTTCAGCTACAATGAATGTGAGTTGAATCGGTGAGTTGCTCTGCGTGTAGTATTTTGGATAGAATTGATTTTGAAAAACTTATTGTCTCAAGTCGAGTGCCAAATTGATAAGTTCTCTAGGTTTGCAATGACTGTATTTAAATCATAGCGTAGTGGAAGTGGCGGTTAGTGTTTAGAGCAGTTCAGAAAAGTCTTTTTTTTAAGTTCGCCGAAGAAGCTCACGTTTTTAATTTAGCCGCGTCTTGCTTGTTGTAAACAACAAAATCTTGTCAAACTTTCGCCCAGTTTTCTGATTTACCCGCTCTCTTTTTCGGCTTATGTTTGAATATAATCTCAAAATCTATTGTTTCATTCAAGAATTAATGAATGGAAGCCGAAAAATGTGTAAACATTTTTATTATTTACGCCTCCGCGCGATCAGCTGAAAATGGCGAGTTTGCCGGATTTTATTCAAATCTTCCCGCTCTTGCGAAAATCTAAATTTTTCGTTCTCAATAATTGTATACTCCCTTTAATTGCTTTGCCATTGCAAAGTTAGAGCCCTAAGATAATTTAGGATTCCTTGTTTTCCACGATTACATGCTAATCCAAAAATGCACTGAAAATAAATCTTGTACCGGCCAACTATGAAGAATTTCTTTCCGAGTAGAGCAGTTTCTTGTCCTGTTTTGTTTTGTTGTTATAGTTTTAATTTGATGGTAAAGCCATATAATAAATCCTTTATTGACCAAGCTTGTTCGGTAAAGATGGCCAGATATTGGCCTCGTTCTTTTTTTGCGTTTTTATGGACCTCGACTTCATCTCGGCCCATAAAAACGCAAAAAAAGAACTTGGCCAATATCCAGCCATCTTGACCTCACGCTTGGTCAATAACGCATATGATCAACGCATATATGTCGGTGCCATTTGTGGGGTGAGCACTTTCAAAAAGACTGGTACTGAGGTTACCCTCGACCCAGTACCGCCACGCCACGGTCCAAAATGGCGGTGCCCAAAGTATGGCAAGGATGTAAGCATGTGATGCCTGGACTCATCTTCTATGCATTGCAATCCAGTAAAATGATGTGTGTTTTATCCCTGGAGAAAATATGCCTATCATATGCACCTCCTACGCCAAATGTTTATAATGATTCACCTCCAACGAGTACTCCTGACTAAATTCGATAAGAAGCTGCGGTGCTTCGAAACAACTAAGACTTACATGTAAGTAGCTTCTAAATTGCATCAGACTATTGTTAAATATCTAATTGTCCAAAAAACTGAGTTAACCTGACTATCAGCCAAAGTGGTTTAGGCCCAGGATGATTCATTTTCCATGATTTTTAGGAATGGATCCGGAGCTGTATATTTGCATTTACTTTGGACTAATTTTCCTCCTTGCTAAGGACCTTCGAATAAGCTTTAACACAATTAATTAAAGGTAAGCAAGCAAGGTTATGCTTGGGAGAAATGTCAGTATAACTATCATGCCGCTTATTTAGTTATTTGAGTTCCAATTAGTTGTTTTGTACGAATATTCCCGTTTAAGTGGAACAAACGTTGATTTTGTGAGTACTATTTGCCAGTTCTAAGGCAATTTAAGGGTCACAGGTAGTTTTTAATCACACACTTATTGCTTATCACAGACTTTGTGAGTAAAGTAAGCATTAACAAAGCAAACTGAAATGTTAAAATATAAATAAAGCTACCATGATTGTTAAATTGTTGCTTTTGGTAATATGTAAATTTTGTGAGGGTGTGACTCTAAAATGCTTTGCTAAAGCCCCTTAAATTTAGCGAGCCAATTTTTTCACAGTTGATTTTGGTTGTACTTACATTGGAGCAACTCCTGACAGAAGAATCCGTTTTAGCTAAGTTGGCAGTAAAAAATTATCAACTGCTAAACTTTGGCAATTTTTGGTGGTAATTTTCTCTTTAAAATTTGGCCAAAACTAGTATCAGGCCCCACACAGTCAGATGCCTTAATGCTGAATCCTTACATACGACCTGAAAGGGTATTTATAGTAGAAAAACACTATGCAGAAAAATATTCAGTATGTTTAATGTGTTTATTTTTGTACCAGTACAAACATACCCCCTCAAAAACAGGATTTTCACTGATTCGGAGGCCCGAAATGGGACCCCCCCTGAAACTTTTAAACCAAAGGTCGGAAAACAAAACCCAAATGGCGTTTGGAATATCTCACCAAGGCCAACTTCTGCAGCAAGTTTCATCAAATTCGGTTGACCCCTACTTCCAACATCTGGACCACTTTCTCAGTCAGGGACACTTAAGGGTTTTATGTCGACCTAATAATCACTTATAAATAAACAGTACTATTTACAAGGCTAAAAAGTTAAAAAGATGAAGTTAAAAAGCTACCCTAAGGATGACTTGATTAGTCAAAAACGTTTGGTTTATGACTTGCTTGGTCGAAAACGTTTGGTTTTTTATTAATATCTTAACTTTTTAGCCTTATAAATAGTATCGTAAATCTCAAGCGAATATTATGGACACTTATAAATAACTTTTATTAATAGTTCATTTTCTCATTTTTGATACTCCATAGATGGTGCAGGGTTCTCAATGTTTGGTTATTAAACACAAATATGTCATACTTTCTTATAAATGAAATAATAACTTCCTACATGAAAGCAGTCAAGCAGCCATTGCTTTTGCTAAAAAACCTAATATGTCCTCTTGTAACAAGTGAGTTGGAGCAACTCTTACTAGCAGTATTATACCTGTAAGTGATATTAAATCCACACTTTGCACCATATGCTTTCTCCTCTTTTCCTGCAAGGACAATGAATGCTGACCCTGATTTCGCTCTCAGCTGAAGAAGTGGTTTAGCTTCTGCTTCTGGACCAGTTGAAATGACGTCACTGAAATAACATCCCCTATTCAGTATTACGGTAGTATAAATGTACTAGCATTCTATCACAAATGCTGTTCTCTAATTGGCTACACTACTCGCTATCTATTCTGCTGTAGATAGTTAGTAGAGTGAGTAGCCTAACAGTATGTGGTTGTCGGTTGTGTTTTCAAAGCGTCTGTGAAGAGGATTTTAAACAACTAATAGATTTACACTAAAATAATTAGATTATTCGCTCTTGATTTCTATCGCGTGACAGTTGATTCGGGCTTCACCCTCATCAACTATCCCCTATCACGCAATAGAAATTTTGAGCTCCTAATCTAATAAAATTATAATTTTTAAATATAACCCATTCATGCCAGTGCCACCCTGAGCCACCCATGATTTTGCACACCTGTACATTCAGTCCCAACCTCCCTCTTGAAGGATTTTTTGCCTTTTATTGTTCTAATTGAATGGTTTTTGGCAAGACTTGATGTCCAAGTGGCTTCTTTGCCTTGAAATAGAAATGGCTTCAGATAAGCTCTATTTTGGCTCAGAGACTGGTTATCATGAAGGAAACTTAGCTGTATATTTGTTTTTGGGCAAAATGCTACATAGTAAACAAGAAGTACTGTTAGTACAAGTACGAAGTGACCTACACAAAAGAGATACCGACACTTGATGGTTCTCTTTGTTCACAATCATAAATGCTTTGCTTGACTTGGTTTAGTCATGAGTGTATGTTGTAGGTTAAAACGAATCCCAGGTTAAAATGGTTTCAACCTAGGTTGATTTGTATTTTCCTTTGTTAAGGTTGGGTAATTTACATCTGAAACAAAGGAAAACACAAATCAACCTAGGTTGAAATCATTTTAACCTGGGATTCATTTTAACCTACAACATGTACACAAAAGAAATCAGTTAAGCAACAAAAAAAGACTAACTCAGCTACATGTATTTCTTACCAGTTGCCATTTTATGTATTATAGGCAAACCGGAAGAGCTGTTATACACGTACTAGAATTCTGTGACACAAAAACTAGAGCAGTTTAAACTTTTGACTACATCAACTGTGTTGACAACACGATCATAACATGAATTTTGAAAACAACATCATTGACAGAGCAAGAAATTATCATTTGATATAAAAAGACTATTTCTGGAAGCATGATAAATTCCCAAAGAGATCCCAACTCAGGGAATGACCATGTAGACAATTTCCTGACACTTATGCGAGTTCCCTTTGCTACTTTGCCGTTTGCTCACATGCCTAGAAATTTGCATAATTTTTGACTTTTCATAATTCATTGTTATGCTTGTCTGATGACGACCTAAGCTCTTAGGTTGAAACATCTTTCATTGTTAATTTTTTTACAAAACGTTTGCTTTTAACATTTTTTTTTCAGCCACTGTCAAACCATTTTACATCACTTTATTTCAGCTATTTCTTACAGTATTTTCCTGTAAAATTTTCAGTTTCCCTTGAACACTTGCAGGAAATGAATTTTTTTTCCTGGAAGGATAAATATTAACACTGGATGATATTTTGGTGCAAAAACATGCCTTGATGAGGACCTTGGATACCTTGAAATGCTGACATACTAGCCTTATCTTTTAGGGTCTCTCTGCCTGTGTAAAGTGAAAATTTCCTTATGAACAAAAATTAGTGTTAGACTGGATGGTCAAATTCATGCATTTATTGAATTACATTCGTTACAATAATATTATTATGTATAAGTTTTGCTACTCAGTACATGTACATCTAAATTGCACAGCTGCTTCAACTGGATGACAAAATCCTACCTGATAACTGCAAGAAGTGGCGAGCGGATAGAATTTCCATCATATATGTTCAGTCTTCTATTACCACAGGTACCAGAAAATTCATTTATATTCAGTACCACAGATCTGTTATTTCTATGCCTGAAAAACAAAGTAAATAGTCTGAAAAACAATTCAGAATTTTGTTGTGGTCTTTTCCAAAATATCTGGATGCAGGTATACTGCAAAGCATCATCCCCATTAAACGAAGTTGATTCAGTTTATTTCTTTTTACTTTAAATTATGATTATCATCGTCACAATCATAATAATGTTGTACTCACCCATCTATCTCAATAAGCCATGCACATTTGGATGGTAAAGAGTTTTGTTTTCCTTCAATTATCTCTTGCTTACTACATGTATCTGTGTCTTTCACGTTAGGAGTGCATCTAGAACAAGATGAAAGCAGAAAAATTATCGCTGTCTGTCACGCTTTAAATCTGTCACCTATTCATTCCAATCAAACCTTTCTTTAAATGTAAAATAATATTATAATAATTTTATTGAAGGACTGAGAGCATAACCAACCCAAATGACATTACAGATCACTGTTTGTTGTTTTAGCTTAGATTCACCGGAGTTTTTGCACGTGTCCTTGAATTCCTTCAGGAAATGTCACCCCAATGCTTTATCTGCTGCTTTGCAATTCATTTTGTGATAAAAAAAAACATCTTGCCCAAAATGATAGGGTTTTTTTATTGCCAACAAAGTGCAAAGCAGTGGATAAAACATTGAAGCAACATTTCCTGAAGGAATATAAGGCCACATGTGTAAAAACTTGAGTGAATCTGAGCTAAAACAATAAAAGGGATCTGAGAAATCATTTGGGTCAGTTAATAACATACATGTACAGTACTATGTTTTTAAATTTCTATTGTACTATTGAAACTTACTGTATGTCCCTTTAGGGATTTTCAATTCATTAATGAAGATGTACATGTACACTGTAGAAGGTACCCTTTAGCCTTGGATTGAGGAATGAGTTGAATTATTACAGAGGGCAAATGAAATATATTAGACTAAGCAGCAAGTCTGAGGAAGACAACGTGCCCAGACAGGAAACAAAAATCCACCACAATGTGCAATGATAGTTTACCTCATTGGACATGTTACTAAAATGCAATATTTTATAAGGGCCCACTGCGGCCTAAACGGTAAGAAGTTATTGTTTTATATGGCTGCAGGAGATTTTGATTGGACCAAAATAAAGTGGATACAGTATCTTGTGGTTTAAATTTTTTTATTTAAAATTTTTCAAACCAGTTTAATTTTCATTTTTCTTTGTGCAGTATTCATTACCACAATCTGAGACAAAGGCAAGTAAATATCAAACTAGTTTAAAAAATTTAAACCAAAATTTTTTTGAACAACAACAGATATACAGATATACAGTCTAATAACAAGGTGGCTGCCATTCCACTGCAGTTTGTTTTGCCTCTAGTTAGGCAAAAGATTGGAGTTGAATGATAATTATCAGTTAAGAGGATTTCTTCATCTATAAATATTTGAAGCATAGTGCTTATTGAAATCAACCAAGACATTGCTAATTTTGGAGTACTAGCTTCATGAAATTTAACCACGCGTTTGCACTCAATCAGAGCATAATGTTATATTTACAAGTGCATTAATGGACTTATGGACCACTCTTTGAATTTACTAACAAACAGTGACATTCATAATTATAATACAAGGAACAAAGACATGCTCAGACTACCCTGTGTTACCAGAAATTGGGGGAAGCAGAGAGTTTGCCATCACTCTCTAAAAGACTGGAATGAATTAGAGAGAGAGACCAGAAATGCACCGAATATTGCTACTTTTAAGCGAAACATGTTTGGCAGGTTTTTTAATTAACCCTATCGGTAAGAATTTTTGTAGTTTTAGCTTTTTTGCTTTTATTATTTTTTATTTTTTATCAATTTGAAGTTTTTAACCCCATCGATGATATCTTTGTAGTTTTAGCTTCTAGTTTGAATTGCTGTTTTTATCACTTTGTAATTTTGTCTTATATATTGTATTTTTTAACCTGTTATATTTTTAATCTTTATAGGACCTTTCTGAAAACCACAATTAGTGAACGAAAGCTTCCTAATAAAAGATTATTATTATTGTTAGATTACACCATTAAATACCATGAAAGAGACTGCATAAGGACCACTGCAGGTTACATAGATAACTTTAAGCCACAAGTTTTCTCTTTTACTTCAAAAAAGAATTATTTTTACTTGTAATATGAGAATTGAGTTTTTATTTATTGCAAACAATGATATTAAAATTAATTACATGACGTACAAAATGAGATTATTATAATTTACTTGAGAATTTTTCTCCAAGTGTGAAACATAAAGTAGAGCTCTTATAACTCCTCACCAAGTGAACGGCCAAAGTATTTGGTTCACGACATTATATCAAGATGATTAAACTTATCACTTTGAAAACCCAAATGACATTTGAATCAATGGAGACCTATAGAAAACAACTCTGCAATTTTGTTTAAAACTAATTAATCATTCAACAATCAATACAAAGGCTATCATCGTTTACTCTGTCACTTTTTGAACACAGAAGCACTACCTCAAGCACTTTGAGAACTTGTGTGCTTTATAGTGCCTCAGGACTTCGGAGCTCTGACGCAGTCTGGACCAAAAAGTGGCAAAACACTAATGAAATAACACTTTCAACTTGGAATCTTTGAAAGTCAAAAGCTAAATGACTGCATAAAGAGCTAAAGGAAAATAAAGAACAAAGGAAAAGAAAAAGACCATATAAAACAACCTAAACGAGATCATTGTTTTTTGTCCACAAGTGTCTAAACCAATCGGAAATGAATAAAGTGCCTTTTTTTTCTAAATCGCACGTTTTATAACTTTAGTGATAATTGATAATCCCAAGTTCAATTCGCATCTGGTAGCATGTCTTTTTAGAAACAGCTGTCAGACAATGCAGATAATTCACATAACCAGGTTTCTCAAAGTTTCGTGCATGGCCTTTTCATACACTGTAGCTGTTTAAAAAATATTGTTCCACTCTGATCAAAATATTAAATTGAATTTTAAATGAATAAAACTCTTACACAAAACCAGGACTACTCAAACCATTTTATAAAGCGAGACTTTAATGCCACAATGCTTATCGCATCGCTAAAAATCTCTAGATATTTTAAGCTTAATTATAAGCTTAAGTTTATATTCACGCTCGCCATGCGTTTGACACTCAAAAATGATCCACTCAATCGGTACCAACAGATCGAATGTGCAAGCGATGTAGCACTCTTTGATACCCCAATATGCTGAAGATCTCAGCACAGTTTATTATGATAAACAGATGATACAAATAAGCCTTACCTCGACTATTATTTAAGCGTAGTTTTATACGTTTTCATCTCACCTTTCTCGACAAAACTGGCAAAGATCGCCCCACCAATTCGCGTTACACACGCAGAAAGATCCACTGTTACAAATACCACCGATACAGTCAAGGTTCTTTGTGCATTTACCAGATTCACATGATATAAAATGCGGGATAAGTACGATGGCAGAACAAAACCACCAACAATTCATTCTCTTCCTCAAACCATGGTGCCGAAGTGTTGTGATGTTTGTGGATGATTTCTCTCTGGCGAAGCCGAGGGAGACTGGACCTTAGGGCCGTTTTGTATTGATCTATACAAAGACTAAGGAAAAGAGAGCCATACCAACGGTGAGAGACGCAAAAAGCAAAAAAAATGATGCTTGAACGGCATTCGAACGCATGACCTCTGCGATAGCAGTGCAGTTCACGAAGCATCTAATAGACCTAATATTCTATCTAGAGATACCAACTGAGCTGAGCTGAGTATGTATTTCTGAGTATTGTCGCAGTGAACGTTCGTTCTATGGATCTATATCTATCAACTCACTTGTATCACCCTCAGACGTCGTAAATCATAAATTCATTATCTTTGTTGATGAACTCGTCATTGAAACGAAACGACAGTGCTGTGAGGTGAAAATCAAGAGCCTGTCAAATGCTTCGAAGGGCAATGTTAAAACATGCCCCACTAGCCCCCCTCTCCCCCCCCCCCCCCCCCAATGGGATGGGTACTGCTGTCCGATCAGCCTTGCATTTGGTTTTACGTTTTATTCAATATTGCTTATCCTGATCTACTCGAAGATCCGGCTCCACTTTGCTGCTGTTTGTGCAAGTGGCCCTTGCATTATTCAAGATTTGACTGCTGGAATTGACTGATACCAGGAGGAGCCATAAATCCCTGATACGGCTTAATATGGGGATTTAGTTATTATTTGTTGTAACCCGTTTGAAACTTTTCTTCTTCAATAAAGTTGTTATAAAAGAAAGTCGGTTCAGTGTCGGTTGGGATGTGTCAGGAAATCTCCTGATGTCGGCAGCTGATGTTTGAATAGTATCCCAGGTGGTATTACGGGCTTCGTTGTCACTTAACTGTGAACAGGTTCCCAAGTGGGGTACAGGGCGAAGACAAAAATTGAGTTCGGAAAGGGGAGGTGGGGTCCCCCCCCCCCCATACCGTGCGCCGCTCGCCTGGCTCTAGGCTTTTACACAAGTTGCTCGGATATCTCTCAAAAGTTGCCCAAAAAAATTTCAAAAGTTGCCCAAAAGTTGCTCATTTCACGAAAAAGTTGCTCAAAAGTTGCTCTTTATCAACTCAAAAAATCAGTTTCTACTACTGATGAAAGTAAATGCACGAGCCGTCATTTTGAAAATGACCTTGTAGCGCGCTGGAAACACACAGCCACAGGTAACCCAAAGTTCTGTCGATCACACTAACACAACACACTGCAGACATGGCACTCACTGATGGCAGTAGTCACTAGTCACTTGTAGTCAGTAGAGCCTAACTATCGAGTTAGCATGGATATTTGTCCGTTTTGTTAGAGAGGAAATGGATCAAAAAAGAGATTTTTGTCACTAAGAAAGGATATATTTTCTCAGATTGAAAAAAGTTGCCGAAAAAATGCTCGAAAGACCATAAGTTGCCGAAAAAATGCTCTAAACCATAAGTTGTTCAAAAGTTGCTCGAAAGGCCAAAAGTTGTCAAAAAGTTGCCGAGCAACTTGTGTAAAAGCCTACCTGGCTCGCCGATTTTTTTTTCGCCCTATACCCCACTTGGGAGCCTGTGCACAGGCTATGTTGTCACAGGTCCCGACAGCAGCACCTAAAAACACAGCTGTACTTTTACTTATTTCCCTTGGGTCTCTGTTGAAGATAAAATGCCCAGGCAAAAGCCTGTTTCTTATACACCACCGACATAGCCTCTGACACTACCTGGGATACTGTTCCGACGTATGAAAACATGACCCCCTACCATCACAGAGCACATACATATGCAAATCTTTACCACCGACGTACCCAGGAAGTTTACTTAGCAGCACGACGGCATGCAATTCTACCCAAACGCTGGTGACAAAATGTTTTAGAAAGAACGTCTTCGGCGCTGGACCGGAGGTAAAATCTATGCCAGGAAATCATTAGATTTCAATATGACGGAAAGCATGAAGCATTCGTACTAAGGTGCGAAGCAATGATTTTAAATTCGTCAACAGGCGGTTTGTCGCAGAGATACCTGGATGTTCCGGCATTGAAAGTGATTATTAAAACGGAGATCATGTCGCAGATACGCCGGGGGAGGGGGGGGGGGACTCCCATATAAAAGCGACGGGTGTGGTCGTCGTACCTTTTAGTAAAATTACTGCAAGGCTGATCGGACAGCTAAAATAATTTTATTGCCCAAAATTTTGGTTAGACAATACTAACCTTCTTCAGGGGTGGCAAAAAGCTAAGTAAAAATTGGATCGTATTTAAATATGGTAACCGTTTATTTCCAATTTTTACTTAGCTTTCTGCCGCCCATGAATATGTCTAACCGAAATATTGGGCAATAAAATTACTTTAGCTGTCCGATCAGCCTTGCATTTAATTTTACGTTTCATTCAACATTGCTGATCCTGATCTACACAAAGATCCGGCTACACTTTGCTACTGTTTGTACAAGTGGTCCCTGCACTATTCAGGAGGTACCTTTTAGTGGTTAAAGTTCGTGGTTTGGTACCACTTAGCGTGTCAAAATCTAAAATGAATTCCGTCAGAGGTATGGTGGTACCTTTTAGGGTATTGAGCCGAAAAATTTGAGAGGAAGTAAATGTCAGTCAACTGTCAGTTTAATAGCGTATTGTTTTAGAGTTGGTACCTCTAAGGGGTAAAAAATTGTTCGGACCACGCCCACAAAACAGATTTCTGGTACCTTTTAAGGGTTCTCTTCAAATGCTCCCACGATCACCATCACTTTTATATGAGAGTCCCGGCACCACCCCCCACCCCCGACCTCCACGGGGGAAGATACTCCAGTGTACTAAAGACGCGACTGTCGCGTGTGAACTGTGGGAAGATGAAAAATATTCGACGCCTCAAGAATAACCTGAACCAAGAGAGGATGAACTCTCTTGCCTGAACCCATTACAAGAAACACCCTGAATAAATAGACAAGAGACCGGAAGAGAAGAATCCGCGAGTACAAAACAACACCACGAAATTTGTTTTTTTTTTAAATGTGTTTAATGCACGCGTTTGATAAAAAAATAGTCCACACCATCATATATTTACATTCAAGGAACTGGTGGGCGCTAATACAATTCAACCATTTTAACCAGATTCATGGAAACGGTTATTTGTCATTCAATCCTAGAGTTGTTACTTAATCTTAGGTGTTCTAAAAAGAGTGATAGAACAGGTAAAGAGCAAGAAAAATTCTAGAAGATTTTTCTTTTCCGTCTAGGTAAATCCCTGGTGTCCGCATTGCAGTGGAGTTTATGAAACTTGTGGTTCTTCCGGGACTGGTCAAAAAAATCCTTTCATTTATTACAAAGTATAAATCGTGACATTATCCTCAGTAGCCGATAGCATGTCTATAATCTGTCAATTCCATTTTTGACGCCATTACGCATGCGTGTCTCCTATCGAATACACTTTTAGTTTAATTTTCACGCTTGTCAAACTTAAGGTTATCCGCGATTTACCAAATAAATAGAACTTTTCGCCCAAAAATCTGTCTTTGTAAAAATGGGACACATATGGCATGAAAAACGGTGTCTGTATGTGCAAAAGTCTACTCTCCTGATTTCTGTCAAATTTGGCATTTAGAAAACATTTCAAAAGTAAGATACGCAACTGGGCTAAGGTTAGCTAAATAGCGAGTTACCAAGTTTTCAGTTTTCCATAAAGATGTCTTTAAATTTCTAGCACGGACTTTGACAATATGTAAGTGGCAAATAAACGGCAAAATTTAAAGAGCTCAGCACTACCTCAGCGAAATCGGTACCAAACATTTCAAGAGAATAGTCTCTTACTTAGCTTCTTAAGTTTCTATTTGATGATTTGCCAGATCTTAAGTTTTACGGAAATTATTTAATACAAGATTACAGGTTTTCTTGATGCCAACATTGCACTTAGCTTCGTATTTGTCCCATTTTTCAAGATGACGGATTTTGTCGCGAAAAGTTCATAAATTTGCAATCAGTCATTACTGTACAATGTAGCAAAATAAATATTGGTTACTCACACATGAATTATAGTCAGTGGGCAATGCAAAAAAGAGCTCAAATTCATCAGTAGTATAGAAAAATAACTTACGAAACCTGCAGTATAAAAGTGTCGCTTATTACTCTCACCAAAAATTGCATACATCTTTTTTATAACGTTTGGATGCTCGAAAAATATCTATAGTACAAAAATATATTAACTTTTTAGAAAAAAATATTATGACATGAAATTCACTAATTTCTGAATTATTGACTTGTTACAATTTAATTCAAGTAGAAAAGAAGTCTTTGCATAAAAGAGATTTCAAAAAATTCCCCACCCCTTGGATGTAACTGAAAAGGCTGTTGTTTGTACTGGAATTAAAAATCTCAGTGAAAATACATCACGTTGCTTTATCCGTATTCGCAAAAACCTTCAGTTTTGTAAATTACAATATTTATCTCACTGTGCAGAATAAAATACAAAAGAGCCTCCACCTTCTCGAAAAATGACGAAGGCAGTTTATCGAAAAAATTTTACAACTCATCTTTGGGCCAGGTAACTCGTGAAAATAGCAGGAAAATAGTTTTTTTCTTTTTTTACATAGCTTATTACTAGGAAATATGACTCTCAAAAATATTCTGATCCATCTAGAAATGTTTTTGTCCACCGTGCCTATGAGAATTCTTGAAGGCCTATCTTCGATTAAAAATTTAGTGGTGGTACCAAGGTCACAGCAACAAATTATGACTTTTCTTTGTACATGCTCAACAATGAAGCGATGGCATGAGTTAGAAGCAACAAAATTTGTGTCGCTTCGTACACAATTATTCAGTTGATACGGGAAAAACTGTTTAGAGAACTTTGATTGAAGATCATATTAGATTGTTGTGCAATTGCGAAAAATGCTTGTGCGTGCTTGCATACATGTTATAAGTACACGTGAACGAGATGTTGGAGTTGTCAACAATTCTCCAGCGATCTTCTCCGCATATGACAATCATTGTATTCTTGCGGATGTACTGTATGTTTATTCATGCAAGTGACCAAGCAATCTCAACTGTCAGTATTTTTTACTTCAGTCATCAGCTCTCACGGGCCATTTTACGAGTTTCCTCCAACGTGGTTTGATGTCTTAGACTGGACCGCGGCACTTACAGGAATAGCAAAAGTACCGCCAAAGGACGGAGACACCATTCCTATGAAATAACAAAGCAAACAACCAATCAGCTTTAGCCTAGAAGCCCTTTCCTTCCATGAAGTCAAAAATGAACAAACAAACTTGGGTGGTGGTTAATGAATTAAAGTACTTCTATTGGTGACAGTGATAATTTACGGTTCTGACAGCCTTGGCAGTCACAGTCAAGTCAACAGGCCATTTCAGAGATGTTTTGAACCTCATTTTGAAAGCGAGGCTATTAAAGTGCAAAGCTTTTCCTATGAAAATTAGTTTGTTTGCATATGAAGAAGCCTCGCTTTCAAAATGAGGTTCAAAGCAACTCGGTAATGGCCTATTGTAGGCAGAAAGAGCTAAGGTCTTAGGGGATATTAGTATGAACTTAGCTGCAAATCATCGTCTGTAGACAGCTGCCGGGACATTTTGCAAGGGCTGACTGTGTATCACCAGTTGATTTCAAGTCTCACCTTCACGCTTCTTTTTCACAGAGACAACATGAGGTATCTGGATATGACAACCCATGAATACAGTACACACCATTGATACAAACCTGTGGCTTAACTGTGTGCCTAATTGTATTTTTAGCGTTGTCACTTCTTATGTGGGGCAAAAAAAGAAAACAACAACAACTAACCTTGCACTGCATTTCCATGGGAACCAGTGGGTGCGCTTCCCTCTGAGACGTTTGGTGGTCTCATAACTGGATTAAATGCACTCTTTTGTTTCACAGCCTGAAGCATGTTTGGTGGGAATGTGAACATTCCTGCATTTGCACTTGGAGGTACACTGTTAGGTGTTGGTGGCAGTGATGGGGACTGCGGCACAACTAAAACAAACAACAATAACAATTTCAGGATGGATGGCAAGCAATGCAACTTAGTTACAGTGTGACACGTACACGCAAGAGAGAGTCCATTTTCTATTACTTTGCAATCTTTTGTGTGATCATCTCTACAACCAGTACTATAGAATGTATGGCTTCCATGAAACCAAATTTCCTGATCTGCTGCAACTCTCCTTGATTTGTGACTAGCTTAATTGATCAAAAGAAGTTTGCATACATGTGATCACAAATCTGTGTTGTAGGGCAAAAATCATGCACGCATTGTTTAATCTTACATGTAGCACCATTCAGGAAGCCCGGTGAGGAGGGAACAGCCATGTTATGCAGAGTGATTGATGGTGGAAGATTTCCTGTGAATCCATTGATGCCGTTTGGCGCACTGGACATGGAGATTGCCGCAGCAAGAGTGACTGGCACATCGGTGTTTGGCTGAGACACTACATGTCCTTCATTCGTGAGAGAGTTGGCATGTGGATAGCCTGGTGGTGGCATGTTCACGTGTCTTGATGTGGGTGTACTACTCCCTAAGGTGAAAAACAATGATCATTATTATATAGTTTAATCTTGTTTATTGTTTATAATGACAAAGATCAAGCTACCATTGAACAGTAACATGTTTTGATATGTAAAATGTACAATGTAGTAGCACTTTAGAGCGAAAATATATCCACCAACTGAGTGAATTTATAGCAATGGTATCACAAGTTTCTCATTTCTCCTTGATTTGTTTGGTTGTTTCTCTAAACTATGCTGGTCAATATCACCTATACACTTTTTTTTTTTTGAGGGGCGGGGAGCGGGGGGGGGACAAAAGGCAGTGGCAGTCAGCTGTGGAGAAAAAACTGTTGTTCGCAGGGTCTTTGCAATATTCTGAGACACGCTACAAAACGTCTTTCCTTTTAAAAAGATCAAATGGATACCATATTTCCTCGCGGAAAAATTGAAGCAAAGATGAATATAAAGTGTCAAAAACATTGACAAAACATTCCATGATCGTTGGAGTATTATATACTGTCCCAAGGTTTTGCTGCCATCCACCATTTTGAATAACACAAAGACCCTGGGGATGAGGTCAACACCACCTATGAGAAACAACTGAAAAATGCCCTTATTAATCAGTGTGAGGTTCTTCTGTTTATCCAAACCATCCCACAATCGCTCATCGTACCAGTCTCCCCATTGTTTCTGAAGTGGAGAATTACCTCCGTAAGCTATTTCTGGACAGTAAAAATTCAACCATACAAGAAAACTAAAAATATTTAGTTTCAGGAATTAAGCATACCTGATGTGGCTATTGTGACATCATTATTGTTCACATCAGTAGAGTTTGCTATTCTCTGTTGTTGGTTACTAGGGTTTGAACTGCCATAAACCCCTGATGCACTCTCTGGGTTAGTGATGGTTACATACGTCCCTCCATTACTTATCCCATCAGGGGTGATAGCTGTCAAGTGCTGTCCTATCATCATTGAATGTGTGCCGCTCGCAGTGGTGGGTGGTGGACCCCCAGGGTGTGGGTATTGGGATCCGTGGATCTGAGTTGGGGTGCGAGGAATGTTGAAGCACACAGCCTCAACAAGATCGGCTGCCCTCTTTAAAATGATTTCCTGGTAAAATAAAGAAAAGAAACAAGTTGTGAAGCACTAATATTAGAGAAGGATTGCTACATACTCCGGGTATCTTGCTAATACACTAATTTCACTAACTACTTAAATGGTCCAGGGACAAATTTGTGCAAGTGATGGTTACATGGTATACAATTTTTGTTTTCTTTTGCCTCTCCCTTTTTATAGATTTTAAGTATTTTATCATCTCATAATTTTTTAACTTGTAAATTGTGCATATGTAACAAAGGAGTTATTGTTTAGTAATGAATGAAAATGTCACTTGTTTGGTTGTTTCATTGTTCAATTGGTGATGCTCAATGGGCTGTAAACGTTCAGCAAATATGGAGTGACCTCATGGCAAGGCACCAGAGGCCTGAAAATAATGGCTTCAAATGGTTGCATGCATCTGATGCCCCATTTTTGACAGCTTTCAGATAGCACTCTTTAAGAGCTTTTTATTTCAAATCATAGTTATTTTCCACCAGTAGCTTAAGTGACAAAGTTAAGCAAGTGTTTGCAAATAATGTCAAGTGTAAAACAATACTAAATTGAACATTAAGACCAAATTTGTGAACGTCCATCATTGAGTTTACTCTTAACCTAATCAAGTGACCAGCGCATGTATTGTAGGTACAGATTCAAGACCTTTGTTTTTGGTTACAATTTGGATTACAGCTAGTACGCTTCATTTTTCTTTCTAATAAGGGTAAGAATAGGCAGCAAATGTTCCATCGCAGCTGGCGAAATTGCCAGCCGCTGGCATATTTTGATAGGGCTGCATGAGCATATGTGGACAGCGTTGCAATGCCTGGGGTAATAATTACAGCCATTATATCACTATCTCCGACAAATAGCGGCCATTAAATCGTCTCCTTGTCTTCTTGCAAAATGAAATCAGCAAAAGCTAGCGCTATTTCTTCGTTGTTTTCCATAAAAAAAATGTTATAATCATTCCACTCACACTTGTTGGATATGGGGTGAATATATTACCAATTAATATGCACTCAAGGGAGTTTAAAAATGTGTTAATTACCTTAGGTAACTTTTCAGGATCTCCAGGATGCCGTGGAATAAGTTTTGCTAGTCTCTGGAATCCATAGTCAATGGTGGGCTCACAAAGTGCTGCAAATGTCACAATACATAATAATAAATACAATGTAATGAGTGAGACAGACAAATTTAATGTGGTCTGTGAAGTGGTTTTATTGCTTGAGGAAGATGAAGGGGGTTGGGAGCGGTGCTGAAGATGCAAATTTAGTGGTTATAATGTGGAACCTGGAAGCAACACTACTAAATAAATACTATTCTGTACACTGGATTTGTGTTAAACTTTAATTATAACTGTTTCTTGCATGTTAAAACTGTACAATCAACCTTAAATACAATTTTTACCTGAAATAAAAATGACAAACATGAACTAGATCTGTAAATGCAAGCATAACAAGGACATGTGATTGAATATAGATATATGACATATTACTTACCAGAATAGATAAATCTGCCGGGGGCAGTCTTGCAAAACTGTTTATTTCTGTACATCAGGGTAACCTCCACTACACCTTGGAGGGGTCTGGGAGGGGCCTGGACACGGATGGCATGGGGGGTGATAAACTACAGGTAAAGGAAAGTAACAAGCATAGGTCAAGTATCAATTTAATGACATCATGTAATTGTCACAAAGATACACAAAAGCAAGTAAGCGAGCTGTAACTAACATCACTTTTAGACCTTATAACCACACTGTAGTTGGACATCGTTTTGAAATTAAATACATGTATACACAAAATTGTGGATGTGAAACAAAAAATATATGCAATTCCAGTATTCAAACAGTGGATGAAGGAATTACTGGTAATGAATGAGCAACCACAGCAGTATGCAGCTTAAGCAGCCGTGAACAGAAAGCCTGCAAAAGTTTAGGTTATTTTTTACTTTTATTCTACTGACTTGACTAGTAAGGTGGAACTGTTCAAGGAGTTCTTCTCAATCAATTTATTCAAAATCTTCCATTGATGATAATTTATTGTCTCCTGATGTGGCTAATCCTAAAGTGTTACCAAATGTTAGTACTACAAATCAAGAAGTACAAGAAATTGTAAGCCACCTTGTTTAATAACCAAAGCTTCTGGTGTGCATAATTTATCAGCTCGACGTTTACAGGATAGAACAATGAAAATTAAATTTTAAACAAGCCAAGGACACATGCATGTGTCCTTGGCTTGTTTAAAATTTAATTTTTCTTTAAGACCTTAAGAGAAATGCCTGCAATGTGGAAAGCTGCCAATTTTCATACAATTTTCCTTCCTGCGCTTTTATTGTTTTTGGGAGAGCGGTGGGAAAAGGGAGGGTGTAGGTGCTGGTGTCATTAAAAGCAAGTGAAATTCCATGGTAGTACAAGTAAAATGTACCTACACATAATACCGTATGTCCATACCTCACTCCAAACAATCAGAGATCCAAAGACAACTTGCAGACCATCAAAAAAGTTTTCTCCAATAACCACTACATTTGTACCTCCTGTAGTCCATCCCTCATTTGGACAAATGGCCTTGATACTGGGATAAGCTGTACAACATAAAAGAACATGAAATCTTAAATTGGATCTGCTCGATTATCATAAAATTCAGAGCATTTACAGGACTTATTTCTTCTGCAGTGAAAGGATTTTTTGAAGGCTTATTCTTGGAGGGGGGGGGGGGAGTGGTTAATTATTGGAGGGGATTTGGTTGGGTCAAACGATAAAAACCGCTTGACAAACTGAGAAAACAACCTAAAACCGCTAATAACCACAACAACCCATGAGTGGAAAGATTTTTAAAGATTTCGAATCAACTTTTGTATTAACAAGGGTGACACTTATCAGTCTGTTACAACTGAAAACCCTGTGGCCATCAGATTCCAGATCAAATTGGAGTAAGGAAAATATGTTGGTTTTTGAGGAGAGGGGAAAACCGGAGTACCCAAAGAAAAACGTCTTGGAGCAAGGATGAGAACCAACAACTCACATGTGATGCCGAGTCTGGGAATTGAACCTGGGCCACATTGGTGGGAGGCGAGTGCTCTAACCACTGCATCAACCCTGCTCCCTATCTTAGGGTCTGAGATTTTGGGGGCTATATCTGGAGGAGCTTATGTTCTACACTCCTCTTTCTGAATTTAATGTAGGTATAGAAGCTGTTGAAGTATACCTAATTTCAGACAAGAAGACCAGCCGAACTAAGGTCCAATTTAAGACAAAGACAGCTATGAAAAGGGTATATCTTCATGTATTGTAACTTGTCTACAGCAAAGGTGCCCCCACCCCATCATCCCTACTAGGAATTCTACCACAGAAGGGAAATCAGGTGAAAAAAGAGCTCACCATATGCTGATTCTACTTTACGGCTCTTTCTTCCATGCTTTGAATTATTATGTACAAACATGTTATCAGAGCAAGCCAACATCCCTGTGACTGGATCTGGAGATGAGGAAACATTCACCTAGACAAACAAGCAAACAGACAAAATAATGTAAGGGAAAATATACAAGTTTGTTTTGTTTTTATTTATCTCACAGGTTAAAAAGACTGGCAGCCGTTGGCTGATGTGGACCTGTAAAATCATCAATGAGAATGGCTGTTGATGGAATGTTCAAGGGGTACAGTACAGATATTTTATAGAACAAAACATTGAAACCAAGCAAATGATATTGATCACTACATTGACAAAAAGAAAGAAGGACAAAACATTGTACCTGAAATCGTCTCATATCCCTTGGATTTCCAGCATTTTTCAGACAATTTTGATTGCATTTTAAAAAGAATTTCAGAAAGAATCTGCAAAAACATTTAAAAATGGAAGAACAATTATTGAAAATAATGTTTTCTAGACACCCTTTTAACCAGCACATTATTATTATAAGGTTAGAACAGGTTAAAGTTTAAAAAAAAGTCAAGGACTTGTCAAGAAAATTTCATGAAAACAGATTGAATGATATAAATTTCTATGTAACAGAGATATGTATACTAGTCAAAGCTCAATTATCTGGACTCGTCTTGTCTGCATGTAGAAAGACATAACAAAGAAAAGTGAAAAATTATGCAACCAGCATTTGATTGTAAATCCCTTTCTTTAAAACAACATAAATAAACCATGCAAAAATGTTGGAAGAATCCTTTTTGGTGATGCATGTATAACATGTACATAATATCTGCAATAACACAAAAATTAACAAAATGCACAAAACGTCCAGCAGAAAGTATTTACACCATATGGCTGAAATGTCAAGGTTAGTTTGCTTGTCTTTAAAGAACAAACTTAAATGTACATAGTGCAGTACAATCATCACCATGGCCTATGATTTTTGACAAACTTGGGACCAAAGAGAAGAGTCCGGATAATTGTGTTTTAATAGTACTTTGCTTACACTATTTTACATGTAGACATTGAATTTGAGGATAAATACTAGTATTGGGTTAATAAAGCATGTCTGTAATAAAGTAAGATTGTGGATAAGATATATATTAAATAATGGCTGTTTTTGTGAGTGCGAAGAACCTTGAATTTCACCAAAATATTAAAGAATTCAGCATTTTAATAATATATTTGAGAGCCACTATTGCCTCATCTTAATTTTTGCTGCTTTTTTTCAACTGTACAAGTCAAACAGGAACATTAAGGCTCCACAAAATAAGTGATAAGACATATATATACAAAGAGAAGTTCTTCCAGCAAGTCAGGAATGGGAAAAGTAAAGAGATCCCTATATTTAAAAATATTGATACAGGGTATGTCTTCATGAAGCTAAAATAAATTTTATTTAAGTTACTTCAATTATGGTCAGTTCCGTAATTACTACCAAGCACGTACACCACAATTAATTGAGTTAATTAGCCTTGGGTGTGGACTGTGAAAGAATGCAGACAGAACAACACAAGCAATACCTCTATTCTTTTGTCTTTCACTTTTTATGTTTAGTTTGACATTTTACAAGTAAGAAAGTTGAACCCTGTCACAAAATTTTATAGTCAACATTTAAAAGCTCGGAATGAGAAATATTGTTAAACGTCTCCTTTCAAAAACTTGAAAAATAGTTTGGTACACAAATCTTGACAAAGATTTCCATGGAAACAGATTTATTAACAAATTTTCATAAATTATTTCACTAACAAAAACTGAGAAGCTAATTGCTTCTTCCATACCATGGGAAAAACCACAAAATTAATTATTGATGTCAAGCTTTCTTTCGAGAATAAAAGTGACAAGAATTTCAGGAAATTACAATCCATTTAACAGTTTCTTTTCTGGGATGAGGATTAAATTTTACGTCAGTAAAGCATATTTGAATAAAAATATTTTCTAATATAGAAATATCTTAACAATTTATGAAAGGATACCATTCCTGACTTAATTGAGTTGTGAACCAATTCAAATCGCAACCACATTTGTAAAAATAGCCATTGTTTGCACGAACAATATCACAGAACAATTATCCCTGCTTAACACCTTTTACTGTAATCTTTTTCTTTCAGGGAGTTTAAATTGAGAATATAATGCATTCCTTTGCCCATGAAGGGAACCAGATAGGATAAATGTTTCCCTTAGGGAAGTGTTTGTTTTTTTCTCTCTTAAGAAACACCACATGGGAACAAGTTATAATGTCTTATATGTTACTGTATTCATACCGGTCAACTATCACTGGGTCGGATGGGGTCTCATTTTTATTTCCACATGACTTCTTATCACAACATCGGCTATAAACAAGAGAAGACAAAAGACAACGCATTAGTATTCAACACCATGCTTCGGGATATTTGACTAATGACCAAAAAATTTCCAGAGCATTTCAAACCCATTCTACAAGAATTGAAATATTTACAACTACAGCATATCGGTTTAGAAATTGATAGCAAATGAAAATAAGAACAAATACCTGCACATGACTTCATGTGTCATGAGAACACGACACATTTCAGGATTTTTGTCCTGGCCTTCGTATACAATGGGCTACAGTAAACAAAACAGTTGTCATCAAAAAAAGTTTGGTAAATACCGTTAATTATTCTCCTGCAAACGTTTCTTGTCTGACTTGTGTAGAGGTATAATTTTTTTAAATATTTTTCTGAGATTTTAAACAGCAGATGGTTTCAGATCACTTCATAACTTTCTTCAAACATTAGAACAAGACGTTTTCTATTGTTTGATGTAAACTCAAAAGCTTGAATATTAAAATAACAATTAGACCTCTTGACTTGCACTCTAAATCGGGTGACTTCATGTAAATGGTACAAAAATTGGGCAAGGAGCTGTTTAATGCTATCAAATTCAAATTATTGGCCACCAGATGAGTTTTAGGTCAACAAGCAATTGAACTTTGAAGTCCTTTTTTGGCGTTAGGTGTAACTGGAAAAGAATGCTAATTAAGAAAATGTCGGGAAGGAAAATATGGTAATGTCCTAGATTATTTTCAGTACCAAAGCAATCTTAAGAAAGATTTCAGATTACCTGCTTCGTTGCGGAGTTAACAAGGCGAATAAAGATATCCTGTTCACTTCGTATTCCTGGCGACAGAGTAAAGCAAATTAAGTTATCTTTAAGACGAAAAGTAAAAAGTTTCCTTTGCCGTGCGCTCATGCAAATTGTTTACAAGTATTTCAGCTAAAAGACCACGATTGCCAGTTTATTCACAGTTTTATTTCATGTGTCCCCTAAATGTTTATTTTTCCCCTATACATTTATCATTAATTGAAACCGATTCTTTGAGCACAGCAAACAACTTGTACAGTTTGTTTGAAGAATCAACTCCCTAGGCAACTTGAGTAAATACTTAATCGCCAAGAATTATCGCATTCCGTGAGCCGGTCGCTGGTCGAGGTCTGGTTAATACCCCGGAACTAAAACATGTCTCTGAAGACCTCGGATCACTTTTCCCATGTCGACGGTTATTTTCCACAAGTGAATTTCATATTCCCACCGGGGTCCTTCTTAATTTGATAACGAGCTCACTCATACACACTTCAGCGAACCGTCAAACTGTACACACACACACATGGGACAGCAAGTGAACAACATACAACTCACCGTTGCTGTAGAGAAGTTGAAGCCTGTACGAAGCGCCATTGCGAATGGTCTTTTGATCCTGTCACAAGGAAATAGGAAGACAAAACTCCGCTCACGCCTGGACCACGAAACCAAAGTTGACTCGACAGTTGTTTATTACAGTAACAGTCAAAATATTTAAAGGCAACTTACCGGCAGGTGCTCGATGAAACCAACGAAGGCAGCACGTTCGATTTCCACAGCTTGCCCTGAACGATCGTAAAATGCCAACACGAAGTGAAAAAAGTTGCTTTTGCGAAGATTAGCCGGAGGCTGCTTTTCAAAATGTGCTCTGGCCAAACCACAACCACTGGAAGGAAAAAAATGGAAAAAGTGCCGTGAAATTTTCTACCAACTCGAGAAAAACCTTTCACAATGCTGGTGTGCTGTATTTGAGAACATGAAATCACGTGGCCGAATACAAGCAACGCTGTGCTGCGCTATGTGAGAGGAAATCGCTACGCGCTACAAAAATACTCAACCTGGCCACTTGATTGCTCTCCATAGTAGGAATCCAGCCAACACTTTCCTCCTTTAACGGTGAAGTAACGCTATGTTCCTGCATGAATGTATCTTAAACGAGTTTAAAACTTTACAAATTTTTCTTGCGTCAGCGTTTCGAGGTCGTCAAATCTTTTCCTCTCAGAGCGTCACAGCTAATGTTTTGCTGTTCGAGTGAAAGTCGATTTGTCTCTCTGTCCACCGGTTTGCCGGTCTTTTGGCTCCGAACCGGGTCGCGGTCACAAGTCGCAGGTTTCTTTGTTATCGTGAAGAGTTTGTGTGAGCTGTTCAACTCCCAAAGGACAGAATATGTAGTTATTAGCCTCCCGAGGGAATTATGAACAGAATGCAAAATCTAATATATTGACAATAACGTATGTATCGACCAATCAAAGCGGACTTTGCTATTGTTCGGAACAATGGGCTATATCAACAGCTATTGTAATTTTAAAAAATATTTAACCACTCTCTGACCAATCGGCTGTTGCGAAGAAACGAATCACTTCCGGTAACGAAAGCCACGTGGTTCTGCGTGACCGTGACAAAAGTGAACGGAAATATTGGAACGTCTTGCATTTCTAGGAAACAAAGACTTTCAAATTAAGTTGCCTTGCAAATAAATTCTTTGCAGAAGAGAGAATGGATATAAGCTTGTGATGGCTGGCATCGTATATTGTTGGGAAAATTTTATTTTTGATATGCATTTTTACGCACCAAAAATGACTGATTTCCGTCTTTCACCGATTTAATCGATAATCTTTTTCATCCCCCCCCCCCCCCACCCTTGAGGTTTTGTTATCTTACTGACATACAGTGAGGCTCCATCATCGTCAATAAAGAACCCATTCTGTTCTTTATGGACGTCCGTAGGAGTTTTTAATTGTTGTAGCGCCTGCGAAATGATTGTCATGATGAAAGACTCAGGCAAAAATTGTATGAGATCATGTAGGCGAACTATAAATCTTAATTGTCGCTCTGCCGTAGTTGCGAAATACTTTAAGGCTAGTTCTGGTGTCACAGTGGTAAAGTAAGGTAAGGTAAGGTTTATTAAAATTACATCACAGCCCGCAGGCTGAGTTACGTAATGATTACATACTAATATTTACAATAAAAATTTTGCAATAATGATTAAAATCTCATACAAATGTTAACTATGTCTAAAAGTGGTCACCAAAGCAACATGTGAGCTCCACAAAAAGGTCGTCTAAAGTTTAGTCAGTTTGTTCATTATCTCAAAAACTAACCGGGTGACCTACCACATTATTGCTTTGATGGAAAGTCTTCAACATCTTTCTATTAAACTCCCCTGGAAATATGACCGAAAAGCTAATCAGTAGATCTCAATAAGTTCTGCCAAACGTTTTTATTCGGTGAGGCACATTGAATGTTGCATGCTCGCAAATTAAAGATCAAGATAGGTCACCGCGCCAAACTTTGAGAAAAAAACAAATGTTTCTTGCACGTTTTATTTCCGAGTTCGATTTTTACGCCGCATTTGCACTTCCGGTGTGCTGACGAGCATCTTCAACGCCGCAAAACAATAGGTTTAATGAAGAAAAACAAACAAGGTTTTCAAGGTTTTTATTATCATGCACTATTTCAATGGTTTACAACGAAAGGAAATTACAATATATAAGAAAAGTAGCATAAAGACAGGATTAAATTACATAAATGTGAAAAGTAAAATGTGCGGAGTGACCAAAGGAGCTCAGGCTTTCGAGTTGGTCACTGTCACTTGCAACTAGCTGGCGTATAACGTGCAACTAACTAGAGCTACAACTAACTAGAGCTGCTTTCGTCATGTAAAAATCGTACACAACTCTCGCCACTCAACATTGCCTTTACCTACGATTGTCGTAGGATTTTAAAACATGTTTTAAAATCGTTCGACATTTATCGTGTTGTGTGCGTCTGTCGTAAGGATGTTGTAGGTTGATTTACACGACGCGATTCGTGTTGTAGGCATGGCGTAAGCGTGTCGCATGCGACAAATCGTAGGCAAAATCGTACCGTCTAAATCGGCCTTTACGTTCCTTTTATTCAGCTGACGGTCTGACGCGTCCACCTCAGATGCAGCGTGCGTGGGCTACGCGCGCGCAGCTAAAAACCCTTTCGAGCCTCGACTATTCTCAGGAAAAATGAGGCTCCCCTTCACGTCATGAACCCGCGCGCATACACGTAAACGTTTGGAAAATAGAAACGTTTCTTGTCCTTGATATGGATTGCTTTGAACTAAGCTCATCCCTCCAAGCTTACTGAAAACCAAAGCGTTGGAAATAACTGCAAAAAGTATTGCTGACAACAAAACGCTACAACACAAACATAAAAAATATTTTCTCCAATGTAGATAAACTTTCATTTTCTTTTAAAATTTTCTTTCAACTGTTCATTTTAAACTGGATTACAATTATACAAGTCGTTGCTGAGCAGACCGGTGTTGGGCCATTTTCTAAAGTTGTGTGTTCTTCGCGTACGGGTTGAACATTTTGGCACTTTCACCAAAATAGTCAAGTCTTTATTTCATTGGATAAGACACAGCTTCGCCTCCCACGTAGTCGTTTTTAAGGGACTCGTATTACCTCCTTGTGGGGACGAGTTATACGAGTCCCCTAAAAACGACTGTATGGAGGGGAGAGGAACGGTTTAGGGAGGAGGGAGAGACGGCCAAAAAAGATAGGAAGGAGGGAGAAAGGAAGCAAAAAAATAGGGAGACGGGAGAACCAGCATAAAAAGGGAGGACGGAGAATCTTCTTTAAATAAATGTGGCATGAATGTTTAAGGCCTTAGTAGCTCTTAATTCAAGGACCTTACTGACTCATTTACTCAACTGCAAGTTAAAATGTATGTAAGACTTCTCGCATGTAGTCTCAACAATTTCTTGCCCTTCCCTTGTGAGTCTTGTAAGATCATCATTTGTTCACCGTACCCAGTCTTGGCCGAGCGGTAACGACAGCACTCGGATCTGTCTGATTTCCGGGCTTTTGTGACTTCTTTTGTTTGGTGTCGGTTTTGGCGAATCTGAAGTTTTCGGAGTTTTTGAGTATCACGGTGAGTGTGTGTTATTTTTATGTGAAAGCCGTTTACGGTGTTACTGAAGATTGATTTAAAATTGAATCACAAAAGTCTCCTTAAACGGCTGCACACCTCACTTTCTACGGAAAGAGGCCATCCTTCACAATCATTCCTCAAAACCTTAACACAGTAGCAACTGATGAGATTCACTGACAGAATCGAAACTGCAGTCTTGCTTGATAGTTACTATGGAGGAAAATAACATTATGAATGAAGAAGGACCACTCACTGCATCCACATCAGTGCTTCCAATAGACATTACCGCAATCAAACTTCGCAGAATTCAACGACTTGAATCGCGGAAAAGCACTGATGTAAAACAAACTACGAGTAAGGCACTCTATGCGGTCCATCTGAACCGAAACTAAATGAACATATGGAAAAAATTTCAAACATCCAAATCACTTTCCTTTACACATGTGTACACAAGGGCGAAAGATTAAAAAAAAAAGGAATCAATTTTTGACGTGCGCACGCACTTCAAACCGACAGAAACTTTCCAGTACAGTCTTTGTGAAAGGCGAAGCCTTAAGACTTCTAAAAAAAAACTTCAAAAAGAACATTTGAAGAAAATATTACTCTATTTAATCAGAGACTACGCTACAGAGGTTACCCCGATAACCTTACAGATAAAACTCTCTCAGAAGTCATTTCCACCGAAAGAATGTCGGCCCTACAAAACAAACAAAAAAGGCGCAAAAACATTTTGCCCTTTGTTACAGAATATCGCCCTTCTGTGCCTAATCTAAAAACCATTCAGATGAGTAAATGGCACTTGATAGAAAGACAAAATCTTCTAAGAGAGATCTACAAAGACCCTTCCCTACTTTCGTACAGAAAACGGAGATCTTAGAAAGACGTACTCGTGAGAGCAAATTAGCTTTGAAGATCATATTCTTCCTATCTCGACCAATAGGAGCCGTGTTTGGCCTGTAATCATTATTTTACCATCTTTACACGATAGTAATATGTTGTAAACATGAAAGCTTCAAGCTTACGTGACAAAACCGAAAGGTAGTATGGGAAGAACAAGATATAACGACATAACAAACTTGTTTCGTATGTTTTCCTTCTTTTTAAGACGTGTGGAAACGAGGCACTGCGGTTAAGTAGCAAATAAAATAAGCCTCTTAAAAGACTTATCAGGGAGAAAGGTGAAAAATCAGGGAGGAGGGAGAAACGGCGGAAAAAATTAGGGAGGAGGGAGAAAAATAGGGAAAAAAATAGGGAGAAAAGAAATTTAACTGCCCGTTCCTCTCCCCTCTGTATGCGAGGCTAGACACAGCTAAGCATAGCAATATTTAATGCCACTGCCTGTAAAACAGTAACAGAAATATATGGCCTCTAATCAGTTTTCATCCAACACTGTTCGCGGAATCAGGTTACTAGTGCCACGCGTGGATAATCTTTCAGACTGGCTGGAAAGAAGATCAGTCCTTTTCCCTCGCGCTCACTCGCTTCGCGCGCGCGCCCGCCAATCCACCAACCTCGTTCCCAGGGCTTTTCCCTTCTCGTGGGGGGCGGGCGGGAAAAAGATGGCGACGGGTACATTTCCGAAAACCCTGAAAACCCTTATAAAAATGCACAGAACGGTTCTAAAAAGTTCAAAATTAGCACACACAATGTTGTTAGTACAGAGACGAATTTTATCCTATTGGCTTTTGGGTTCGCAAGGTATTGTGGTAAAGTGTACATCCGCCATCTTTTTTCCGTCCGGTGGATTCTCCTATATATTTCCCCTTTGTGGTGCCTTCCACGCAGGCTAAGCTTATGATGGAGTTCAAATGCAGTTTAGAATTCTAAATGAAGCCCCCAATATAAGTCAAAAATAACCAACATAAAAAAGCATTTTCGTTTGCGGTCCCTTGCTTATTGTTGACTTTTATGTTTTGGACCGTGGATCTTTTTAGATCCGATATGCTGTACTTTTTATAACATGGTTTGGCCATGTACCTGTGAAGGAAAGTTTCGCTTTTCTCATTTAACTTATTGTGACAGCGGCATGATATTTCAGTTCTTTTGTCCATTGTTCGTAGTCACGGGATATGACATGGACGGGTGTCTGAATTTGGGCCCATCCGAAATCACTACCAGTTGCATTTGGTAGACCACTCGACTCGCGTTGGTTGTTCTACTTTTTGCTGTGCTACACTGTGCTGACAAGAGCCAACCAGCTCGAAATAGCTGTTCACGGTTCCCGCGTTCTGTTGATTGTCGGTTTGGTCTCTATCATGTCGTTGTCGTGTTAAGTTTTCTACGCAGTGCGATCAGCCTTGCAGAAATTTGACCTACAATAACCTAACCCCCAACATTAGCATATGGACTAATTAGGGCTAGCTGTTTCACGCTATTAAGTTGTCCAGCCCAAAAATGTTTTGGTAAAAACCAGGCAGTAATTAACTGTGTTTGCAAGGACCACCGTGACAAAATAAAAGTACTGGATCATGAATAGTCTCCCAGCCGTTTTTAGTGTGGTCACGCAACGCTCCGTGACGACACTAAAAACGGCTGCGAGGGAGACTAGATCCTGTAGTGAAAGATCTAATCGGCAAAAAAAAAAAAAAAAATGTAGAACAAATAATCTAAAATAGAGCAAAGCTGATTTCACGGTCAGGGAAGTATATTTTTCCAATATTTCAAAAGGCACGGCCTTTCTTCTTCAGGGTATGTTTGGGACGAACCATGAAATCACTTCCACCCACGGAAAACAGTCAATTCTTAAAGTCCTTTTAACGATTGTAAACCCAAAACCTTAAAGTCGGAATTGTAAATAAAGTATTGAAGATTTTTTGGCGATGAATGCGCATTGAAAGGGTGATAGAGTATAATTTTGGTAGCACTCAGAAAAACCATTGAAATTTTTTCTTTTAGAAAGCGTGAAAAAAGGCAACTCCCTCTAACCGAATTGTATTGCACCGTATTTTTTTCAGATGAAAGAAAAGGATAAGCTAGGTCCTCTGATCCATTTGAGGAGATAACAATCGCTTTTCCACAAAGCAAAATTGAACTGTTGAACTAAAATGAGACTCGTTCACGATTGTCGAATCAGCGAAATAAATGCTCACGTTACGTTTTTTTTCGCCGAATTTACACTTGGTACAAATATGACAACAGTTAAATTTGCACTTGGCTTGTGAACAATGCAAGCAGTTTGCCTTATTCAAAACAAGGAAGCTTTTTGCTGAGAGGAAAGTGCTGGGGACCAAACCAGTTTACTGAGTAACAGTTGAAAAAGCTCAATGTCCAATCGATGTAAGAGGTAAGAGTTTTGGTAAAGCCGGCGAGACACCTAGCGATTTTATACGCCGATCGCCGCGATCGGTGAAAATCGCCTGGTGTGCCCGGTGATTTTCGCCTTTCAGCGTATAAAATCGCCGATGTCTGGCATGTCGGATATCGGCGATTAAATTCGCCGGCATTCGCCAAGAGTGCCTGTTCCCGCGATTTTCTGCGCTCGTCGCTGCGAATTGCCAGCAAAGTCAATCAATCAGGTTGGGCGATTTTATCACATGAACAAAGTTGAAGTGCCACATCGCCGCGATCGGCGAAAAAAATCCGCATCAATCGGAGCGATTTTCGCTGGCGGTCAAATTCCCCGCGTTCGGCGTATGAAATCGCCAGGTGTGTCGCCGGCTTAAGCAAGAAAGAAATTCTGAGAACCAAAGAATGGAAAAACGTGATACAAAACGTTTACGACTTTTGTGCACAACCACAATTCCTATTTTTATTATTCAGTCGACCAAGAGCCTCGCCATCTCCCGTCAGCCAATTAGGCAGATGAAGTGACTGAAGCCATACTGTTTCATGCGCAATCATTTGCACAAAAGTATCCCTACGTGAGCCATTAAAAAAAACGCTAGATAGAGCGGATAAAAATAACAGTAACTCAGTTGTCATTTAGAATTATTTGAAGATAAAACAAGATGGTAATTTTCCATTGCAGCCCCCCTCCCCCTCTCCCCCACACAAACTCCCCACGTTCTGACAGATGTGGAATGACATTCAGGTCACATAAAACAATTTCATTAAATTTTACCGTCCGCCTGTTCTCCATATGTATAAGCTTGGTTTCCTTTGAATTGTTAGTTTAATTTTTGGAACGGAAAAGTTTGAGTATCTGCTGTAAATAAGTACAATACAAAAAACTGAGATGTAAAATAGCTTTTGAATGACTGAAACAAAAAAAAGATCGTACGCGAAAAACTTCCAATTTTATCTCCAAAAATGTTTAATGTCTACCTCACCCAGACTTAGGTGATACCTTATTATTCTGCTTGTCTTGGTAGGGACCCTCCAGATGGGGAACTTTTTCCTACGGGAATTTACAGGTGGTACCGTTTCCGAGCCCTAGCCCTTGTTTAGCGGATAGAGAGGGGTGGGGGGGGGGGGAAGAGCCAGTAGTGATGCTGACGAAATACAACGAAAGCTGGGAGAAAAAGTAATTCTCAGAAGGCGGAAAATGGAAGAAACAAGGACAAAAGTCAGTTCGGTTGCCTAGGGCAACGAAACTGTCAGTGGTAGTCTTTTTTTCTGAAGCCAAGTGGATCGAAGGAAAGGCAATTTCATTTTTGGATCCTAAAACATGTTCTATAGGATCTGCTTTTCCCGAATAGTCGAAATCCGCACAAAAATCTTTGTATTACCAGGCACCAAATCCGTATTGGTCTGGGACCATTCCGCGATACGCAGAACGCACGCGCAGTAACAAAAGGGGGTAACTTTCTCAGCAAGCGCTTTTTATGAAATTATCAAAACAAACGGTATAAATGTAATGTTTCAAGTTTGAAGTCCCCATTGACACGATTTATGAAGAACAAGAGACTATGAGGTAAGAGAGCGAATCCCCCATACATGCCCCTCTTCCTATGAAATTTTTTTTTCAATCTATTTTTGTTTGCGTTGCTATTTTAATTTCGACATCTTATTGGTCAGTTAGAGTGACGTCATTTAATTTTAAACTCAATGGCGGATTATAATTTCCCAAAATAGCATGGCGCGAACTAAAAAAAGATTGAAAATAATTATCATGGGGCACAGGGATTCGCTCTCTTACCTCATAGTCTCTTGGAAGAATAAAGCCAATAATATGACGCCGGGTGTTTGATTTTCTTATGTTATGAACAGTCAAGAGACAAGTGTTTTAAGGCTGAATGTTTTTATTACTTGCTGACAATCTTAACTACTGTTACATCTTGAACTCCAGCTATCAGTCTCCATCATTTGTCGCGTCCAGTCCACTTTATCAGGGATCCGATGACGACGGCAACGGGAACGTCATCAAACAAGATTTAATGAGCAACTGCCAATGCGCTGCACGTGTGTTATAAATTTTGGTACATTTCTTCGCCATCCTCGGCAAAACAAAACCATGAAATGACTAACTTTTTAAATTTAAAATGTTTCGTGGAGAACGTGAGCACATGACGGCAAATGTTTCATACTCTGTCACAGCTTGAACGCCGTTTGTATCAATTCTGTTCCAGAATCCTTCGGCTATATTTTTACAAGTTGAACGAATTGGAATAACCACGAAGTACTTCAAGTAACGCGAACATATATTTTCAAGTGACATTTTCGTTGGCGTTGCCGTCGTGATTGCTTAAAGTCCCTGATCATACTGTAAAGAAAAAAATCGCTAATGATGACTTGGCCTACGTAGCAACCGTTTCTGTGGGGTTTGGGGCATTTTCCGCTTTTTTACCGCGCGAATATTGGGACGAGGGCGAAGGAAACAGAGGAGGGAGGAGGGGAGAGGAGAGAGGGAGGGTTTCCTCTCTCTCTCTCTCTCCTCTCCTCTCCCTCCCTTTTTTTCGCTCTCGTCCCAATTTCCGCGCATTCAAACAGCGAAAAACGCACAAACTCCCACGACTGAAAACGCTTGCTAGGCAGGTCAATGATTAGTTAAATTGCAACGAGACGTTTGTAATGTTTCGAAATCCAAGAAATGATACCGCTAATTGTCAAGTTGTAAGGTGATAAATGCTCGCACTTGTAGCAACACCAATTCAACTAGACTAACATTTGCTATTCTAAGACTTGCTACTACTAAGTGTTTCGAGTTTAACCGCGGTACAAACGAACTGTCCGGTCATGTCAAATTGGACTTGACAAATGGTTAACCCTCTGCATGTGTAAATACAATCGGACTTAACACAACTACTAGATATCTCATTTAATCCAAAAAATTGGGGGGGGGGGGGGTAGGGGGTTAGGTGCACTTTAACTTCCACGCATGCATTATTTTCTTAATTTCTCTGTACTCAGTATACGGTCAGCCTTGTGAGATTTTTCAGTTGTAATATTTCCAGGAAAGTTCAGTTCAGAGAGCCTTGCCTTTATGATGTACGTTAAGGTCAAAAACTTGCAGAATTGACAAAGATCTTGAGTCTCCGTTTTTATCGAGTTTCCGGCCGTAACGATACTTGTAATATAGCAGTTGCATCCAAGCTTTTGTGTCATCTTTGTGTGCTGATTTTTCTCCTTTTTGGTTCCACAAGAGGCCACTGACTTCATGAGCGACAGTACTTGGATATTCACAGCATAAGGGTCACAAAGTGTTTTAAGGATTAAATATTTCTAGTGTTACAAAGATCAAATAAATGAACATGAATATATATGAAACATCATATACTGAACTGCCTATGAAAGATTAGAAAGAAGAAAGATCCTCGCAATTAGTACGCAACTTAAGCAGTTGCGAAAAGAAAGCCTGAAAAAATTCAGGCTTGATCCCGTTCAAGCCTGAGGATCTTTCTTCTATCCAAAGTTCAAATACTTACAGAACATAGCCCAATTTAAGAAAACTGTGTCAACATAAACAAGAAACATTTGTTAAAATTGCTGTTGACATTGAGTTGTCGTTGTTTTAACGACAATTTTATATTGTTTTCTGTTTACATGCCTTGTACTGCGAGGTCCATCATGTCTTGAATTTCTGGGACAAAATTGATGCGCGTAGTCTGTTTATTTGATTCTTTAAAGCAAACTGATAGCAAAGAAAACTGACAGGTAGCAAACAGATTATTGAAGGCTGTGAAAAGGCACCTATAGCGTCAGAATTCAAGACTGATTGATGCACATTAATTTCTTTCAATTACATATTTCTTAACAAAACTTGATTTCTGTTAAGAAACATTTATCACCAAAGACACTTATCGGGCCCGATGAGTTACCGGGACTTTCGAGAAACGGACCCCTGCTTCGACTTGAAAACCTGTAATTTGTAATGTGTGTAGTATGGCAAAAATAAAAATAAATATAAAAAAATTACAATGAAGATGTGTCTACGAATACTCACTATCAGTAATTGAAAGCTTAGCGACTGAACCTTTATATCTGGTAACTTGCCACCAAAGAGGATGATGATAAAGTGAAATCAAAATGGCTTAGGTTGAAATAATTTGGTATTCAGTGCAGTGTTACTTGCCTATTAATTTGAGATAAGGGATAGATGTTTCCTTATTCGGTCTGAAAAGGGAGAAATATAAGAGGTTGTATTAGTATTTAAATTGCATTTTAGTCATGGGCTTTTCTGTGGCGAGAAAGGTCTATTTTATGGAGCCCTAGGCACCACCATCATTTTTTTTTTGCGGAATAACCCCAACTCTTAGTTATAGAATCGCTTTTTAGTTTTTAAAACGAGTGTCATAAAACCAAACCAAAGTAATTACGCGGACCAATCACTCACAACAATTAAAAACAGCGCAATGAAAAAAATACACGTAACATTTGTTTGTGTATAATATTTTAATTACTAGGGGTATAGGTTTTTTCTTAAATACACGACCCCATCAGCAATTTGCTGTAATCATATGTTGTTGCTGTTGTAACCGGCGTAAAGCAAGCAAGTCACGGTTCGTTCTGGTTTTGTTTCTTACGGGTCGAGAAAGTGGCACGAGTTTGTTAACCAATCGCAGATTGTAGCAAGGCTAAACCAAAACAAATACAACTTTATTCTCGACACTTAACTGAAAATAAGAGGACATTTGGAAATCTTGGGTGGAGTGCAACTTTCAATTTTTCGCAAACCCACTTTTTGAAGTCAGTATTGTCCGGCTTTGCACGTCGTTTAAACCCACATAAAATGATAAAGGATAAGACCTACGACAAAAGGGAAAAATGGCTGAGAGGGTGTGAAAACGTTGGCAGAGCGATTTTCTATTGACTGTCGTAAAATTACAACCAAAGTTCTCTGTCCACTCACAAACGATGCAACCGGGCAATGAGCCAATAAGAATTGAAAGCTGTTACATGTAGCCACACCAAGCGCGTGCGGGAAGGCATGTTTGGTTTTGTTGTTGCTTTTTTTGTTTTGTTTTTTTTTTTGCTTCTCATTGGCTGAATTGGCGGATATTGTTTTGCTAATAAGTCAGAGAGCGTAGCAAAGCAAAGCCAAAGTAAACGCGAAATTACTTTCGACGCGCTGTTGAAATTGGCTCTAATTTAAGAATTTCAGATCCAAACAAAGACGTTTTTACCCACTCCTCCCAGCCCCCTTAATCTAGTAGCTTCATTTTATACGACAGATTTGAATGACCACAATCATTTGAAACGAAAAATTGAAAAGCGGGTGAGGGAGGGAGAAAATTGAAACCCTGCACACTTTTGACGATGGTTGTAGTTTGCTAGTGTGGCCTATTTGTGTGTTGAACTACAGTTTGTGAACTCAAAAAAGGTGCCAAACTAGTGCAAACCCACAAACAGACGAAATTTTAGTTTAAAGGCCAAGTAATACGGGCAACATTTTCTGGCAACGCGCAGCAATGTTGCATAGCAAGCTGCGATTGTTTGTCGCCCGCACTACCACCTCCGTTCGCAACTCATTTTCATGTTACAGAAAATAGAAACAGTGTCTACTTTCTGCAACACGAAAAGTTGTTTCGCATTGAGGTGGTAATGCGGGCAACAAACAATCGCAGCTTGCGATGCAACATTGCTGCGCGACAAGTTGCAAGAAAATGTTGCCCGTATTACTTGGCCTTTAAACTAAAATTTCGTCTGTTTGTGGGTTTGTACTAGTTTATCAATTAGAGAAAAACGGCGAAGTTGTGTGTTCTTAATCAGCCGACGACATTCTGTGCAGCGGATGTAAAAACATGTGCAAAGTCTCATGGGACTGATAGTACAAACCTCAAATTCCAGTTGTCCAACGACAAAAGTGCTTACAATATCGAGAGAGAGGACGCCTTCTCTATTCCTTGCAGGCAGTTTGTCAGGCAAAGTCCGCGACATTGACACGAGGTCACTGGAATCATTGCTAACAATTTCGGTCTGCAGAGTCAAGCTGACCTAAGTAAACAGCAGTATTTCTGTCGAGTGACTACCGGGTAATAGTTTTCCGTTAAAATTTTATGTTCTCCAAACAAGTATCTAATCCGAGATGGGGATCTAATACGCTAGTTTTCAGAAGATAAAATTTCAAGGGAAACTATCAGAGCGATAATCCCGAGACAAGAAAATTCTGGTCTAGTATTTTTCAAACTAAATATCTCACCGAAAGGTTAAAAAACGAAAAATGGCGTATATATATATATGTACAAGGCAAAACAAATCCATTTTTTTTCTTGAGGGAGGAGTTCCATCGATCCATCCAATTATCTAATAGTGTGTCACCCACCCGAGCATTACATATGACGTGATCATTTTAAACCAAGAGAGGATGTACCTTCATCCTCTCTTGTTTAAACCTATCAGACTGGGAGAAAATAAAGTGTTGAGCTGTAGGTGGAGATAGGGAAACGTAGTAGCATAAAACGCGGAGCCCTGTTCATGCCATGTATAGAAGGCGAAGATTTAAGCGCTAATTCCAAGATGCAGAAAAAGAGGGTCCACTTTTTTTGTAACCGGTACGCTGTGATAACCAAAGAAATAGGACATAAATTTGAAGACCTCGTTGCCAAGATTGTTGAAGATGAGCCAATGTTATGACGGACGGTGTTTATTTTTTCTGTTGTTGGGTGAAAAACTAAAAGCTTACCTTAAAGAAGTAAGCCGAGAAGTTGTTAAAAGCAAATATTTTTTATTACTTGCTGTCAATCATAGTCAGTCACTACAGTTACACGCACAGTCACGTACTTGCATTACACTTAGTTACCGGTGTCCATCATTTGTCGCGTCTAATCGAGTACATCATAGATGTAAAGAAACACGCCAATCATAGTGACTAACTTAATTTGCAACAAAACTATTGTTCTGTTATAATTGGGCCCTTTGCAGCTAACAATCTCACGATACAGAACCTCAGTGCCATGCTGAAGACCAAGTTGCACACTGGGACATCCAAAACAAAGCGACTTCATCCAGTCAAACTTGAATTTTCTTTGTTTTACATGGCCTAATGCGTGGCTTGCTCTCCAGCATGGTGGATTTTGTACCATGCGACCGTTAGCTGCAAAAGGCCCATTCCAAGAATCAGCGAGACGACATGCAGGCTTAACGCCCGTTTAAACGGTTTCAACATTTGCCCAACATTCATTCAACAAAAGTTGAACGGATGATGGGCAAATGTTGGATGAACGGAGTGTTCAAACGCTTTCAACGCCATTCAGCATTTTGAAGAACAAAGAAAATGTTGAATCGATGTTGAATGGAAGTCTAAGCCAATTTAAATTTGATTCAACGCACTTTCAACAAGCTTTCAACATGTTTTTATGCTTCCCAATGTTGAACGACCTGTTCAAAAGCCCCCGACATTTGGTTCAACAACTGTGTTAAACGCATATTGAGTCGGCAAATGTTGAACCGATTAAACGGGCCTTTATGGCCGCGTTAAATATCCGTACTCTTAGAAATATTCGTTCGGATAAGAAATGTGTTTCGAGAGTCACCGCAATACATGCGAAATGCTTGGTTTGGCCAGACTAGACTTGACAAATGGTAAACGCCCTGTACGTGTAAGCACATCTTAATTAACTCAACTATAACCTACTTAACTTTAAAGCATTACATTTGTACGGAGACCGATTAGTGCCATCAAAATATTGCTCTTCATTTTTTCTCGTGTTTCAATTGTTTTGGTGCGTTCCGACTTTTTTCTTGCGTTTCGACATTTTTCTCGCGTTCCGACTTTTTTCTCGCGTTCCAACATTTTTCTCGCGTTCCGACTTTTTTCTCGCGTTCCACCATTTTTTTCGCGTTCCGACTTTTTTCTCGCGTCCCGACTTTCTTTTCTTGCGTTCCGACTTTTTTCCCGACCTTTTAGACATACCGCTGATCATAAGTGTTTATGTGCTTAGATTTCGAAGATGGCGGATCTGGGTACTGAAAATGTAAGTGAATTCATCTTTAAAGCAGCTATTATGACGTTTCTTTAATTTAAACTGCTTCCTCTGTACTTGTAATATAACAATAGAGTTGATGTTCGCGGGCGTAAATGTGTTTTTACGCCCAAGATTACTATTATAATAATAATTTCAGAGGGCATTCACAAAAGGAATCAAAGACAGTACAGTAAGTGATCGCGATATATCTTCTGTGAACGCTGCCGGAATCGTGTCGGCGTTTATTTTATTATACAAAAGCTTTCGTTGTCACAAAAACGTAAAACTTTGGCCAGAACACCACAATTTTGTCAAAAGAATCTTTGCTCTAAGTTTTCAAAAGGAAAATAACAGAATTTTGTAAACAGCGAAGAAATAGTCTCTTACGACTGTTAAAATTAATTGTGCAATTGCCTAACTGAGCTGGTTTCGCTCAAAGAAGACAAGTTACATTCACTTCGCCTCCGGCTGTGGAGCTACTACAGGCAGTAGTACGGAGCCCATTAAGTGCCATGAAATTACACTTTTAATTTCAAATCTCCTCCAAAGTTTTGCTCGCGTTCTGACTTTTTTCTCGACTTTTTTCCTGCGTCCTCCTTTTTTTCCCGACTTTTTTCCTGACTTTTTTCCTGACTTTTTATGGAATGCCGCTGACCGCTAAGCGGTCAGTGCTGTGAAACACGGCGGCAAACATGGACAACTCGTCACATGCACTTGAAAAGATAAACATTGTTGTAGGCATTGGTAATTATCTTTCATCTTTTTCCTGGTGTTGTCTTTCTTGCGGTGTTTAGTTTCCGGGCGCTATATCGTCATGTATCGAAATCGGTGGACGATTCGTTCGATCGAATAAGCTTAGATTGTGCGAACTACTCCAATTCATAACGAGACGTAATGGACCTAAGAAAGGGAAATGAAAAGACATTTAGGGAAACGATTTTTCCTTTCGAATAATTATATGCTTTGTTACCGAGTATGGTTTAAATATGTTGAAATGGGTCTGCAGATTACTTCGTTCACTGTGAACATGCAACCGTACGTACCATGCATTGCTTTAGGCATTGCTGTATAAAAATGTCAACCAGTGTATGGATCACTGAAATTTACAGAAATTAAGGGAAAACGGCTGCAAAATTACTACAAAATACCTACCGTAAACAGACTATACACTAAGCTTTTATAAGGAAAAAACCCTGTCCAACCATTCATTTGTTTTGCACTCTTAAGGGATCATAATAATTTGAGTCTGAACCATTCTCCAGATTCTGCATCATACACTAGGTATAGTAGACTACGAGCAGGCCCTGTTTTAGCACATTCCGCCGACATGTTTCTCTCGTTTAACTATTCCTTTAAGTGAAAAGAGGGACTGCTTGTAGTCTGTAAAAAAAATAAACAAATAAAGAGGTGTGAGAATGTCCACCATCTCAAATTATGATGTCCCAGACTATGTTTACTTAATTTGCTTTAAGAGACGACAGTTTACTTCTGATGGAGTTTTTTTCGTAATCTAGAGAATTATTTGGCCACACAGGTATGCACATTTTTGAGGAGCAGAGAGCTGCATGAATCTGTTATATTGAGATTTCAAGTTGAGAAGGTATTGATTAGAAATATTAGATTAAGTGTGCAGTGATTGAAATTAGAATGGAAAAACAAGAAAATGTATTGCATGCTTGACCAATAGAAGGTTTTTAGGTTGTGGCCACCATTCTGAAAGTAGTGGAAATGTGTAAAATACAGTGTTTCTATGGGAATTCTAATTGTCAAATTGCTCCAATAAAATTCGATGTCTGAAACCTTAACTGTCAACAAGCTTAAGGCATCATGTAAAAGTTTTTATTACTATACATTTTGAGGGTGGTAAATGTGCTGAAAAGCTAATTTTTGCTGATTTCTGTTTAAACTTTTCTGCCACTACACCCTTTTTTAACCTAGCTACATCTACCAAAATTGGAGAAACACAATCTTTTCCTGGGTTTCTGAAGTTTCTTGTTTTATCTTGCACCATGTATTTGTTGCCATAGGTTAATTGGGGTGCCATAATAGGCAAACATATTAGTTAACATTGTTTACAAATGAAAAGAGAAAGCTCCTTATGTTGTGCCACGACATAAGCCTCCTTCAGCACCATCCCTTCCATGCCAACCATCAGCTCCTCTTTTTAAACAATTAATCAGCTCACAAATATCTCGTAGGCCTAAAAGTAGGGCATGGCTTTTAAAAGCACCATAAATCATGTGTTCCATTGACCCTTTCCACACACGCACAGACACACATGACACAGACTCACAAGCACCCACACCCACGCCCACGCTAATTTGGGCTATTGTCTGGATCGATGTTTTAAATCCTGGCAGTTTTAAACTTAGGGACTGTGCAATAATTATCAGGAGGGGGGGGGGGGGGGGGGCGAAAAACCAGAGTTATCTAGCAAAAACTTAGACAGTACCCCCCTCCAAAACTAAAAAATTAGTTCTAAGCCCCCCTCTGTTATGTTAAAAATAACGTCGCACCCCCCCTCCCTCCTCCACCAACACACACACACACACACACACACACACGCACTCACTCCTCGCCGCCACCATTACCATAGATGCCTTTAAGTACATACCTTTTATATTGTCATGCTACTGTAATATACTGTATATTGTCATGCTACAATAATGACAAACGTTGTTATGTAACATCTGGTATCGAGAAGGACGTTGATCGCTTGATTGAAGATTTAGACAGAGTATTTGCTAAGTACCGGGGTGCTTACCACATTGGCTCAAAATCCAAAACTTCTGAAGCCAGAAAGAGAAAGGAGCAGAGAAAAAAATCAAAGAACAGGAGATTGAACGCTTCAAATAACAGACGAAAAAGGGCTTGCATTATATTTAGATCCTTGGGAGGAGAGCCTGTTGAACTTTGTTATGAGCCAGAAATGTATGGAATTCAGCAAATCGATTCAGTCGATGAAGAAACATTACTTTTATTCACATCAAAAACCGACAAAGCCTGTCTACGAGATCTGTTTGATCCCATTGTTTTACGGGGGATGCTGAAAAACAAGTGCATGATTTTTGCTTTACATAGGGTCAGCTTAATTAAATAGAAGAAGGGTTAAAATCAATCAGTTATCTTTTCAATTTGATGGAATTTTTTCAATAATCGTTTAACAGCTGTTCGTATTGATATTTGTTACAGTCTATCATGAGGCCTGTATTGAGAATCTTTTATTGCGTTTAACTTTATTTAGATTTCGAATAAAACTTAAGGCCCACCCCCCTCTGTCAAATGAGTGATTTTACTTTTGAGCCCCCCTATCTTGGCAGCAATTTTAGGTAATGCCCCCCCCTCTCGTTTTTCAGCCCCCCCCCCCTCCTGATAATTATTGCACAGTCCCTTAGTATGCCGTTACAATCTTATTTATTTCGTTGTCATATTTTTTCACAGATGGACATTTCAGCTGTTGCGCATGCAAGCGATAACTTTCTTCTACAACTTGGTCTTGAACAGGCTGGAGACCGATTGAGTTTGAAAGCTTTTTGTGCTAGAGAGTGTGAGACAAGTGATAAATCCGGGGAAGGTAAAGAATTCAAAGAAAAGAAAAGGACCCTTCTAGAATCCTTTCTCCGCAAGAAGAGCAAAAAACCAAAACAGCAGGTGATCTTTCATCGAAGAAGGCAGTTGAAAAGTCGCGCAAAATTGAGCTGGGATGGAAACACTTTAAGAGTCATGCACAAGGATTTGTTCTTGTCCCACTGGCTAAAGGAGGAGGGACCCGAACAGTCTCTATGCCTACAACATCGAACCGGCTAGATTTGATACAAGAGGGGAAAGCATTGTTCTTCTCAAAAGGTGAAAGCATTTTTGGACGGGTGGAGGACATGTCATTCTCACTCGCCAATTTCAGAGATGAAGAGGTTGGGCTTACTATTGAGGCAGGGAACAGGGAAATTGCATTTGATATCAGGAACTACATAGAAGCACATAAGGCAAAGACAGTACGATTGTATTTACGCACCAAACGTAACGACACTGACTGTGATGCTGATGACAGTGGTGATGACCTTATGCCCATGTTGGAACCTAGAGAGGCCTTGATAGGCTCTCCTTCAGAACGAGCTGCTCTGAAACAAAGCCAAGATAAAGAATATGAAGACTCGCTGTGTAAAGACATTGCAAAAAGACAGAGTCGAGAGGATGCCCTACAGAAAGAAATGCAAAGTTTGAAGCGGAAAACAGACCTCAAAGAGGCTCGTATGGCTAGGGTTCCACCTTAACCTACTGAGTGTTTTGTTACAGTAAAGGTTCGTCATGTCACCATGGGAGTACAAGAAAGAAGATTTCCGTCATCTTCCATGATGTCATCAGTGTATGATTGGGCAGGATCGCTGTGTGAAGAGCCTGAAAACTTCAGTCTTTATGATGTTCTTGGACTGCCCTTACATCCAATCAATCCAATTGAGGACCGAAGTATGATCTAAATGGTCGTTTCAAACGAAACACCATCTTTGTCCTTGGCTGATAGTGAAATTCAGTTCAGAGGTTTTGGATGTCCTGATAAAGGAAACGATGACACCCTGAAGGACTTGTTCCCCGGGCTGGAACAAAACGAAGAATCCCCAAAACCAGCACTAGAAAGTGGCAACCCAAATGCTATGGGAAATGATAATTTGTAAGTTGTTTTGCTGTCAAACATCCCCACCTTACCTTTTCTCTCAAGCTATCATGACAGCTACCATTTACCTGGGTTGAATGTTATAGTTAAACCTAGCGTTATACATATGTTGGGATTTACTTTCAACGCTAGCCGCTCTTCAAGCTCTGTTCAATGTTTGTTCTATACCAACAATATACTCTCTTTATTGCAGGTCTATTTCTGAGCATGTACCTAGCCAACTGATGGTAGATGATGCGTAAGTATGAGAAACTTACTTTCAACTAATTCAAGAATTCATTAACTGAAAAATACCATTGCTTAATTCCATCCATTAGCAAACATTTTAAATGCAAATTTCAAAAAATACATGAGTGATTAATAATTATTTAATAATTAGATAATGCCCTAATTATTAGGGCATATTTTTGAGAATCGGTCTAACGAGAAACCCAACTCCTGTTAACATCTAAATATTATTGGTTTAAAGCTCAAATGTATGGAGCCCTGTAGGGGCCATCCTCAGTTCCTGAGTTCGTAAGTTCTCATGTTCTGAGTTCCTGGGTTCCTAAGTTCCTGATTTCCTGTGTCCCGAGTTCCTGAGTTCCTAAGTTCCCATGTTCTGAGTTCCTGGGTTCCTAAGTTCCTGATTTCCTGTGTCCCGAGTTCCTGAGTTCCTGGGTTCCTGAGTTTCTCACTGCCCGAGTTCTTGCGTTCCTGAGTTCCTCAGTTCCCGAGTTCCCAACTGCGTAGTTCTGGAAAGTGCTGTTGAATTTGATCGCGGCTACCGCTTATATGGGAGCAATGGCGGACGCAACCATCACTCGCCTGCTATTGATTTCTATTCTAACCTGTTGTGTTATCTCTACTGCCTATCGTTCTCTCGAACAATATATACCTGCTTTAGGAGAACGTGGAAACGCTAATCGTGATGAACTTATTCAACAGAACAGAAAATACCACCAGGCCAGAAACGTTTTCTGTAAGTATGCATTATCCATCACACATTATTGCAAATACACCTGTAAGAGCTTCACTTGTAACTAAACATGTGTACTTCCTCAAACCCTTGCTATGTGCTGGATATTTTTACCTTTGACAGTAAATTTATAGTATTTTGTTTGAACATTTTTTATTGCAAGTTAATTTCGTCAGCAGTTTTAGTGACTGCCTACATATTTATGATTGCAGACTCCTGGAAGGCAATTCAGGCAAGGATATCTGTGTGAATTTGTAGAGTCACGGGGAATGTCTGTGCCTGCTGAGGTATGAGCAACATTATCTGTCTCTTTGTATACTGACCATAGTCTGCAAACCTTGTAACTACATCTAACGACGAGGCAATCTTAGCGTATTGCATGTAGCACAATTAAGAGATTTGCTGGCCAATTGAAAATGTTGAGAATTTCCTACCTAGTGTGCAGATGAACTTTTGATATTAATCTACAAGTAACCTCCACAGATTCAGAAAAGTTGGATCAGCTATCACTTAACATTTTCTGGCCCACTTGTCTCTTATTTTCTTGCGAATCTGTTTTTCTATATTTACAAAATTGACCAGTTTGTTGCTTATGATATTTTGCAAGAATATTTGCACAATTCTCTACAGGGATTGTTAAAAATAATAAGTTGAAAGTACAGTTGAACCATTTGTCAACGACCACTTAAGATGTCAGGCTCTCAGGTGGGCGCTTATGGGAAATTATTATTTGAATCACCTGTTGTTTTCATTAATCTTTGAACGCAAATTATTTTTCTTTGAAGGAGGGCTTTGAAGAAAGAGCCGCAGATTTGCCATCAGGTAAGACACATTTGTATCCAGCTGTAATGAGGCACTATGGTATAGCTCCACAGGAACATGGATTGGAACTCAGCTGCCATTTTTAAGAAGGTGTGATATCCTTTTGTGCCTCAACGAATAAACCTATCAACAGTATTCTGATGTGGGTGAGCTAGCTAGGTAAACAATACAGACACCTAAAACAAGCATTACAAATGTCCCAATTTACATGCAAACCATTAAGTTGGTTTAATTACTTGGGCTTACAGAGAATTGTTTCACAATTTTTACTTGAAATAGATATTTTTCCATAAATTTCATCTGCAGAGCCCTGGCCATCACCAGACGTACCATCCGAGATTGTGAGATTAGTGTTACCCTTCAAGGACCAGTCGTCAGCTATTCATGTTAAACAACAACTGAACAGTCTAAGCTCGAAGTTAAGCGTGACTGTCCAACCAGTGTTTGTTAGCCCTAAGCTCGAGCAACAACTTAAGCAACACGAAATTAAGCCCCCTATTGTTAACCAACAATGTATCGTTTATGTATTCAAATGTAACCTGTGTGATGCAGGGTATGTGGGCTATACACGTGGTCACTCACACGAGCGCGTAGAAGGGCACACTAGAGAGACATCTTCTCAACATTTTGGCAGTCCATTTTCTCTTCTCTAACTCTGGGTGATGTAGAGAAAGTTCCGTGCATACAACACGATCGTCAAAAGTCTGAGTGGGAGGCAGTAGGTCGTGTGCTGACATATGGCTTCCAGTATTCCAGGCATATTCCAATATGCCTTTCGCCAGTTTTCCTAGCTTCCTGCTTACATGGGGAGGATCAAGTTCATGAGGAAGAGCTCCTTTCTTCCTTTTCCAACTATGTTACATCTGATGAACGCGAGGTCCTGCAGAAGAGGTTAGCAGATAACCCCGATTGCCAAGATGATGACCTGCTGGAGTTTCTTTCAACTTACAAATGCTTCAGGCTTCCAACTGATGCAACTATCAGGACCATCATTGTGGAACTGGCCCACCAGGAACTGATCCAAAGGCCACGTTACATTGCCAACTGTTGGGCTTCAGTTGTTTCCACTCTCAAAATGCACGAGAGCTTTCACAGTGTAAAAAGGATGAGGGAGCTGTATTCTTGCATGAAGCCCAGTGCCAAGAAGGTCATCAAAGCCCTGAGGGCAACACCTGCCAATGACTCTGAAAAACAGAGTTATGACTTCCTGAAGAAGCTTGTGAGATCTTTGGACGGGCCATCCTTAAAGATCTTCCTGAAATTTGTGACCGGGAGTGATGCACTGGAACTGGTCGCCTTGCTGTTTCACTGTGGCTCTACATGGGTTGATTTTGGGTCGGATTGAACATTGCCAGTCGGTGACTAGCTGGAAGGATCGACGTAGGACTCAGGACTCGGACGCGCACATACACCACACTGCCAGTCAATGTCTTTGCCATCTCTAACAGCTGCTTGGTAAACGTCTTGCGATATACCTATTAAATCAAAGAAAAAAAGCTGAGTTAGGCTAAAGTTAAGCTCGCAAGGTGTCAAAGTCTCAGGGTATCTAAAAACTTACCGGTGTTGCAGATTCGATGATTCCAGCGAAAACAGCCATCGCACTGAATGCCTTGCTGTCGGGGCTGAACAGGTTCATTGCAGACAATACAGTTAAAAATCTGCGCAGACGCCATCGTGAGAACTCGTGATTTACTCATGATTATTCCTGATAACTCGTGATCGTAAGATCGAATGATCAATCTTCAGATTCTCGTCAGGCCAAGTCAAAACTAGAATCCTAGGGTGGAACGAGGGGGAAAAAGGTGTTTGTGTTTCTCGCCTCAATTTACTAAGCAACTTTTTCACCTAATGACTAAAAAAAGATTCGTTTCAGGTTGAGCTTTGTTGAGGATTAAACAGTAAATACAGTCTTTTGTTGTCTTTGTTTATTATAGCGCTCGGAATAAGAATGTTCCGGTTCATAAATTCCTTGCTCCTAAAATTGTGCGTGTTAAAACACACACACAGAGATTTCACAATATGTATATCTTAATAGAGTCGATTATGTTAGATGTTAATGACTCTCCACCTTTACTTACGTTTACAAGGGTCAATGCGCTTTTGGCTTTCTGATCAGAGCCTTATGCTCTTGTGCAACCTCTTCACGGTCCGTTGGCCACTAATTAAGCAGAAGCAGTGATCCGACTAAAACCTAAATTTGCATAAAAACTCTATGGAAAAAGCCAATTAACTTATCATAAACAATAGACAGCTTAAGTTGGTATAAATAATCAATTAAAACACAATCAAAACGCGCGACTACTAAATGCTTGCTATTAAACAAGGCATATTTCTTGAGAGACCTGACTGAATAACTTACTGTCTTTGACCAGCTAATACGGAAAAAGATTTAAATACTGGAGATTTTTAACGAATGAAAGTAACTCCCCGTTCTATTTCTAAATCGCCGAGTTTGCTTTCGTATGTTTATAAAAGTCATCTCTTCCTATACCTCAGAACAGGTTATGTCTGATTTAATTGTTGTTTTTTAAGGGAATATTGGTTCCATTACGGCAACTTAATGTGGACAGCAGAATCGTTATCTGTAAACGTTTTTACCACGATGTATTTAAATCTTTTTCTGTATTCGTTGGTCAAAGACAATAAGTTATTCAGTCAGGTCTCTCAAGAAATATGCCTTGGAGATTCAGAATTAGTCGAAGGCCTTATCTTATGCAAGTTCCATAGTACAGCTACCTTGTGTAGTTCATGGCGAATCACAGGCATGAAACAAAATTTAAGACATTCAGCTTGAACCTCATCATCATCACGGTATAGGCCGCAGTCCCTCATGTCCTTGAAAAAGCTGATCCACCAGTCTGTAAGCCCCTCTTAAGTATACCCAACCAGGACCTAACGCCTAAGGATGCGCTGTAGAGCTGCGACATGGACATTTTCTGTTCCACAATCCCCTTGTATAACCTGGGGTGTTCCTCCGATTTGCCTGACACAATCAACGAAGTACTGCGCTATAACAGATGGAATCGTTATTGGGGGGCCGACCTCTACCCACATAATACCTCGGCTGTAACCGTCAATGGCGCCGTGTAGACAAAATTCAAAAGGTTTTAATTTGTCATATCAGTCAATATGCCATACATGATTTGGATCTTTTGTTTTGTACTGCCTTCTTCATAGTCTGTGTCTTGATCTGGCAGATACGCCGTCGGGATCTACAATTTTTAACAATTCTCTCAGCGTCTCATTGTCAACAACAAGTCCGTGGTTGACCACAAGCCTTTGAGTCACCTGCCTGTATCCGATAGTACTGCCGCTGCCACGTAATTCGTCTTCAACTGCTTGACAAACCTGTCGTGGATCGCTGCGATTTCCTCTCCTTCTCAACCCACGATGTCTCAATATTCGCTTTAGCTGACGCATACTTTAAGTAATACCGTGCAAAAAGCCCAAAAACAACAAGATCTCGTCGTAGCCTAATCCAATACTAAAGTAACATTGGATAAGTTCGTCACGCTCTACATTACCGTTGTTCAATCCAGGAAAATATTCAGGAAGAACCCCGACACATTCCACCTTAATTGACGCGAAAACCATATATAATATTCCAAACCGTGGGAGCCTTGCTTCCGCTATTTTGATTTTTCTGCCATGACAGCGCCTTAACAAAGTAAACAAGTGAAAATGCAAGAAAAAAGTCCGGAAAAAGGTCGAAAAAAAAAAGTCGAGAAAAAAGTTGAGAAAGTGAACAGAACACGAGAAAAATGTTGGCACGTGAGAAAAAGGTCGGAATGCGCGAAAAAGCCCGGAATGCAAGAAAAATGTTGGAACGCGAGAAAAAAGTTGGAACGTGAGAAAAAAATCGGGGACGCGAGAAAAAAGTCGGAATGCACCAAAACAATTGAAACACAAGAAAAAAAGTCGGGATGAGAAAAAAATGAAGAGCAATATTTTGATGGCACTCCGTACATTTGTGATTCATTAATTTCATCGTCATGAAATTTCTCAGTAATAATATTTCCAGGAAAGTTCAGTTAAGAGTCTTCTTTCTGTTCCACTAATGTAACGATAAGAGCTTGCAGAATTTACACAGGTCTTGAGCCTTTTTGTTTGTTTGCATAAAGATGACCAAGAATACAACACTTGCTTCCAAACTTTCAGTTTCTGGTAATTCTCAGAACACAGGTCCAATTTTTTTTCTTCTGTATAGAGCACGCACCAATATTTCCTATTCAACCTTAGATACTTAGAAGTAAAGTTTCGTAATACATGACAAGTAAAAGTTAACGTTAAAATGAAACGATGTTTCAAGGTCGTCATGACAACATTTTCATTACTATGTCAATTTTCAGCGAGCAATTTCTGACAGTTTATTTTAATCATTGTGAACTTGAAATCGTTGTCATGACGACTGAGAAACGTCGTTCATTTTTCCGTTAAATTCTACTCGTCTAACCTTAGATACGTCCCACTGATATCATTAAAGCAATAGATCCGTGGATACATATACTAAATATATTTGAAAGACTTCTAACGGCCTATAAACAACCTTTTCGAGGGCAGATGACCACGCAATGCACGCATAAACTTGACAATTTGACAACTTTTCTCGCAACTTTTCTCCATGTTCTGGAGATACACGCGCCAGACTTAACTTCACGTGTAAACTAACCAGCCCACCAAAAAGGTATCCCACCAAAGCGAAGGAGGCTTACCTCACAGACAGGAAAAGTTTATCACAAGGCGGTGTCACTCAACGCAATAAACGTTAGCTCTCTGTATACAGCTATTTTAGGCTTTGACCTTTCATGACAGGACTGAAAGGTAGGATGGGTAACTATAACTGTTATAATTTGGTTGACATTTCACGTTTTTCAGTGCTATAGGTTGAGACAAAACACCATATCATATGCCCATTGCCTGATTTCATACCGTGGGGGTCTGGGTACGAGTCTGTGTATTATGGGTTATGGGACTCAACACCCACATAGCCGGAAAGAGCACATCGAACTTTACAACATCCTCAAGTTTGGTGTTAATCAAGCTAATATTAGGCGAGATACAGCCATTCAAAAACTTAAAAATTTACTAAGAAATGTATGGAACGCCGGACGTGTGTCCGGCGTTCCATACATTTCTTAGTAAAATTTGGAGTTTTTGAATGGCTGTATCTTTCCTAATATTAGCTTGATTAACACCAAACTTGGAAATGTTGTAAAGTGCGGTGTGCTCTTTTCGGCTATGTGGGTGTTGAGTCCCATAACCCATAATACACAGACTCGTACCCAGACCCCCACGGTATGAAATCAGGCAATATCATAGGCTGAGACATTTGTTACTGTTATTCACTTTCTGTAAAGGTGAGCCATAGCGGAGTTTGGTAAATTTATTCATAAATTACCCATATCATCTCGTGGTATTGTCGTGTAAGCTTTCCTACAACATTAATATAGCATTTGCGAGTTGCTTTGAACCTCATTATGAAAGCGAGGCTAAGTGCAAAGTTTTTGTTATGAAAATTAGTTTTCATTCATATGCAAACAAAACTTATTTTCATATGAAAAGTTTTGTACTTATCCTCGCTTTCATAGTTAGGTTCACAGCAACTCGGAAATGGCCTATTGAAAGAGCTGTATATGAAAACAATCTGATAAGCTCTTGTAAACACTTTAGAAAGACTGAGCTCATCTTATGCTTATGTTCACATTGTTATATAGCAGTTTCATTGCCTTGTTGTAATTTTCCATTATTTTCATATATAGCATTGTTGTAATCAGTTGTAAATTAGCAAATTAGTGAACTGGTATTGTTGTAAATTAGTTCTTAAAAAACCCACATGGGAGAAACTAATAAATTGTACTGTGTTGTGATTAAGGGCGATGCCTACTAATACCGAAATATTTTTGCGCAGTTTATGAGCAGATCTTAGCCAAGGCTGTTGAAGTCCAGAAAGATAATTGGGGGTAACCACGTATATTTTAGAAATAATCATGCAACAATAATTCTAAAAAGCAGTAAAATACAAAGCAATGTACGGCGTTTTTTCCAAATTAAAGCTTTATTATCCCTGAAAAATGTATGGTTACCCTCAACTATCTTTTTGGATCCCAAGAGCACTTGCTAAGTTCTGTTTTCTCCGCATAATTTTAAACTGGGCCAAAAATATCCCTGTATTAAGCCTTTTGTCCTTCATTATCAGGAAATAAATTTTCATTAGCGTGAAAACATTGGTCAATAAAATTAATGTATAATCAGTTAGACTAGGAAATGAAACATTTCAATTTGTGCAGAGTCATTAAGGAGTTTTGCATCAAAAAGAAGATTCATTAAGGCCAATTAGAATAGCGTTTTATCGAAAACAACATTCTTTAGCGCGAATGAAGATTCATTAACTTAGGGTTAACATTCCATTGCGCGAATAAAATTTCAACTACGAAAGATTTTGTTACGTGATTTCTGACTAATTTCCCAATAGATTTATATGGATGCTTAAATTTAAAAACGGTACTGTTCATGTGCACACTGGTTTCGCAGTAATGGAGCACAAAGATTGTCGAAACCGTATCCCAAATGAGCATCATGAAAGGATAGTTAGGGTGTTTGAAGATCCCCGCGAGAAGAGTAGAAACGTGAACACAATAACTGCCAGAAAATGTGCAGCATAATTTAGCTTTATGCAGACTTACATATACCACGATGTTTGAATGGGGAATTGATTGAAGGATAGAGCTAAGACTTGTTTGATTGTTATGCTAACTGCATCTCTGTTGCAATGAATTTTTTCCTCCTTAAAGAACATTAAGAAGCGTCTAATGTTTTTTCATTCTCTTAAAAGTTTGTTATTGCCATTAAATTGAACTGATATTCGCATTAATGAACATTCTTCTCTATGTAAAACGCCTTATTGATGACATCAAAAATTAAAACGTTTGTCTATTTTCATACAATGATTCCACATTCGCTTTAATGATTTAATTTTTAACACTAATGAAAATGTATTTCCTGATAATGAAGGGCAGAAGGTGTAGTTGGCACCACCTATAGGAAACCAGAGTATCTCGAGATGCGCAAAACGTATGAGCAGTAACAAAAGTATGCACCATCCTTGAATACGTACGTTTACGTTCAAATTTCAATTCTTTGAGCTGTAATGTTCTGTTATTGTAGCCCTGGACGCATAAACAGAATCCAGTGGATTGGCTTGGCAGTCAGTTAATATTCCATTGGTGAAATGCATCTAATCAATTAAGGGGATTTAGGATATTTTCCCAAGAGATCAAGATGAGTACGGTGAGATTCCAGTCATCATTTGGATCCGTAGCAAAAATAATCTGAGTCCCCTTAATGAGACGCATATCACCAAAGGTGTACCAATGTAAAGCCAAGTCACTCCATTAGTACCAATCGTACCAATGATGCGATTGGTCAGTCCATTGGTACACCATTGGTAAAATGCATCTCAATAAGGGGACTTAGACTATTTTCCTAATGGATCAGGTTGAGTATGGTGGGATTCCGGTCGTCCATTGGTACCAATGGTGCGATTGGTACCAATGGAGTAACTTGGCATTCCATTGGTAGACCATTTGTGAAATACATCTCAATAAGGGGACTTAGACTATTTTCGCTACTGATGGGGTTGAGCACGGTGGGATTCCGGTTGTCTATTGGTACCAATGGAGTGACTTGGCATTCTATTGGTACACCATTGGTGAAATGCATCTCATTAAGGGGACTTAGACTTTTTTCCTAATGGATCGGGTAGAGTACGGTGGGATTCCGATCGTCCATTGGTGCCAATGGTACGACTGGTACTAATGGAGTTACTTGGCATTCCATTGGTACACCATTTGTGAAATACATCTCAATAAGGGGACTTAGACTATTTTCGCTACTGATGGGGTTGAGTACAGTGGGATTCCGGTTGTCTATTGGTACCAATGGAGTGACTTGGCATTCCATTGGTGAATTGCATCTCAGGGCCCCACTGAAAACCGCCAAGGCGGGTGGGCTCCCTGGATTATTATTATTATTATTATTATTATTATTAGTACTCAGTCCTGCTATTACTGAGCGCAAGTGTAGTCAGCTAGATGTGACCATTCTAGCGCTGCCAGTCTGCCTAGGTGGTCTTGGTTTTGGAAACCCATGCCTTGAAGCAAGCCGCGAGTACGCTTCCTCAGTCAAAGTAACAACACCCCTCGTTGAACAAATCGCATCTCAGTCACATGAGCAACCAGAAGATTCCCTCGTAAAATCAGCACAACAGGCAGTAACAAGGGAAAGATCAAAGGAACTCGTAGACAGAACAGAGCGTATTAAGGAGATGGCACCATGTAAGACTAAGCGAGCACTGAATCTGGCGGCGGAAAAAGGACCATTGGCGTGGCTTACAGTCCTCCCTCTTAAAGATCTGGGTGTTAACCTCAATAAAAGGCAGTTCCGCAACGCTGTTAAACTACGCTATGACTGGAAAATAGATGACATCCCTTCCACATGTGCCTGCGGGAAGTTTTTACAGTTGACCACTCCTTGATCTGTAAACTAAGAGGTTTCGTCATTCAGCGTCACAATGAGCTCAGAGATCTGGAGGCTGAACTCCTGAGTACAGTTTGCAGTGACGTTGAGACTGAGCCAGTTCTCCTAGACATCTCTGGAGAACAGTTAAGTAGAGGGTCCAACAAAGCACAAGATGTGAGATTGGATATCCATGCACGTGTGTTCTGGGAGGAACAACGATCGGCATTTTTTGATGTAAGGGCTTGCCACCCTTTGCCTGTTTGTACTCAAGGAGAGTTCTCGACATTGAGCATGCAACATTTACACCTTTGGTCTTCTCTACAACCAGCGGAATGGGCATTGAATGCTTAAGATACCATAGTCAATTAGCGCAGCTGATTGCTATCAAGAAAGGGGAGCAATATGCCAAAACCATGTCATGGATCAGAAGTCGAATTTCATTCACACTGTTTAGATCTGCACTGATCGGTTCTAGGACATTACGAAGAATTCAACGTGACATCAAGAACGCGGACATTGACATTGGAACTGCAGAAGGGGCCATTTAAGAGATGCGTATTTTGTTTATTTTTTTTCTTTTCTTTTTATCAGGTGGAACTGATTTTAAAATACCTAATTTCTTTTTTTTTAAACTTCATGACAGTTGTTTTTTTCCTTTTTCTTTACGAAAAACATGCTTGAAAGTAATCTCAGTTTTTTTCACAATCGAATATTAAAAAAAAATTGTTACTGAAATTTTGCTTGAAAATAGTCTCTTTTTTAATCGTAATGAATTGTAAATAGGTTTTTAATAGCTCTTTTTTATACACTTTTAACATGTAAATAGCAATTTGTGTGGAATATTTTAATAAAGATTATTGTTATTTATTTATTTATTATTATTATTATTATTATTATTATTATTATTATTATTAAGGGGACTTAGACTATTTTTGCTACAGAACAGGTTGAGTAGGAAGGGATTCCGTTCGTACATTGGTGCCAATCGTACGATTGGTACTAATAGAGTTAATTGGCATTCCATTGGTACACCATTGGGGAAATGCATCTCAATAAGGGGACTTAGACTATTTTCGCTACTGATGAGAGTTGTTCCGCACAAAAACGTTGCGTATGCAAATATCAAACTACTTACGTTGGACATGCAAATTACAATGACAGACGTGAAATGCACGCACCGCCTCATAATAGCTATTGATTAAACAACTGCTTCCGTGGTTGTTATTTTGATTTAATTATCAGAGCTGTTTGTTTTTGCAACCTCCGAAAGTAATCCCTGAAACAAAGTAATTCTGTAATTAGGCCAAATGACAGAGGATCTGAAATGGCGCCACAGAATTATGACTCCCTGGTAGATATAAGCACTAACCGTCTGGGGACTGACATCAAACATTAGTGCTAGCGTGTGGACGTGTGGGTTTCGCCGAAGCCAAATTAATACAAGAAGTAATCTGTTAATAACGTTTAGCTTAGTGCGCCCCATTCTTTGCCTTGGGTTGCCCCGCCTTGTTATCATAAAGAAATGCCAAGCAGTTTCTCGAGCCATTTGAAGGAATGAGTCTGTTGTTTCACCGGTATTCAACCAAAAGAGATACTCTTGATTTGAAATAAGTGCAAAGAGGTCACGCCCTTGAAACTGGTGGCCATGGAATCCATAGAATAGTCTGTCTCCGAGTGGTAGCTGAATTTCAAAAGGAAGCTGTAGAACCGATGTAAGGAATGCCAGTAACTGTCCTATAATAAGCGTAAGTAATGTACATACGCGAAGTATTTCATGCCTGTTTTCTTGAAGAGGTAAAGGTGGGGGAATTAGTACCAAGTAACGAGCAAAGGCAGCTAGAACTCTTAGTGAAATTGCGACTCGTATAAACTCTATGCGATTCATTTCCATAAGATGGCTTTAGCTGATCGCCTTGTGAGTTTGATATAAAAGGACAAAGAGTCTGTCTCGAATGAAAGGCATGATTTACGGCTATCAAAAAAGAATAATCATGGCGTTCGCAAATTTTCTCGTGCCTTAAACTCGTGAACTTCATTCCCACATCTGTTCATAGAGAGGTGACAAATAAGCCCAATTCATCCTCTAATTTTTCTGATAATTGCAATTTTTTTAAAGACATTGCGGAGGAACAACAGCAGCAACAGCACAAAAGTCGGTGACAACAAGAGGGTAATAGTGCTGCAGTCACACCTCACCTTTACATTTACCGACTGTTGTCCAAAACCTTTCTAACAGCTTATCCCGCACTGAGCTCATGATAGTGCTACGAATAGCATTCTTTTTTGACTGTCAAAAGGACAAAAAAACACGTGCATTTCAAGTGCGTGGATTTCGCACCAAGTTCTGATTAGGCGAGCTAAACTTTTGGCTATAAAAAGCCGAAATTGTTAATGTGAAAGCCCTTTTTCTTCTGATTTCCAACGAACATGGCGGGATTATGGAGACCGTTCGAAGAGGCATCATCTCGGGTAAAACAGCCCGCCGAAGGAAGGACAAAAATGTGCGTCAGAGTTGGGGAGAACGAAATAAGAATTGTGATGGAAGCTTATTTGTACTCCGGGAACAACGGATGGAACGCAGTATTAAGGTCTGTCAGAGAGAAGGCCGAACAGCTCCCACTTAGCTCCAAGGTGATTGACTTTTACCTAGACGAAAAAGAGAGTTCCTACTTCATTCGGCGGATGCAGCGCATTGTCCGCGAAGAAACAACAACAGCAGCAAAAGATTCACGGAGATCGGCTTCGACCTCAACTGGACCACCGACAATATTTATAGAGGACGAAAGCACTGCCCGTGGTATGGCAGCTAAGGTTGTGGACAGGCAAATGAGATATGCAAAGAAGCGCACTCCTGTGGAACGGCGCCAGGAAAAGCTTAACCACTTTGTGGCCAGTTCATCAGAAGAGGCGGAAGCAGAGGCTGAAACACCTCCAAAAAAGAAGGCAAAGACCATAAGGGAGGCAACGATGGAAGCGCAGACGACGCACACGAAGATGTGTACGAAAGCGCTCGAGGGGATAAGGAAAATGTCAAGTATTCTTGACAAATTAGAGAGAAAACTGGATGACATGTAGAATGCACTGGGAATCGAACTGAGCTACATTATGATAAGATGATAATAGAAATAAATTTTGTATATCGAAATGATATGTCATGCTTATTGAAAATCTAAAATAAAATCACAGAAATACAAATTAGTTGTCTGTTCATTGATATTTTTATTGTTGCGAAGTTACTACCAAGTGTAATAAAAGTTTGTACCTTTTTAACAGAGCGCAGAATTACTTTGTTTCAGGGATTACTTTAGTATGTTGCAAAAACAAACAGCCCTGATAATTAAATCAAAATAACAACCACGAAGCAGTTGTTTAGTCAATAGCTATTATGAGGCGGTGCGTGCGCGCATTTCTGTTATTGTTATTTGCATGTCCAACGTAAGTAGTTTGATATTTGCATACGCAACGCTCTTGTGCGGAACAACTCTATGGGGTTGAGTACGGTGGGATTCCAGTTGTCTATTGGTACCAATGGAGTGGCTGGGCAGTCCATTGGTACACCAATACACTTACAATGTTTTCACTGAAGATCAGGTTGACTATGGCGTGATTCTTTTTGTCCATTTGTACCAATGGTTCGGTTAAATAAGAAACTGCTTTGTGTAAAAAATTATTATATACATTTGAGGTAAAATTTAATTTTAATTCCTATTTATAAACAAACAAGTGGTTCAGGATATTTTCATTGTGAAGACTATAAATATTATTTCACCAAAGCTTGTGGTCCTCAATGTCTTCGTTGTGGTTGTCTACAGCATATAACATTAAAAAAACGAATCTCCATCGATTCATATGTTTGCTTATGTGGTTAAACTTCGACAACCATGAGAACAACTTTTTACATACTTCAGTGTTAATGTCCTGTTGAAGGAGAACGGTAATTGTTAACTTATTTTCAATGCCGGAGACCCTGATGCTTGCACTTGTGTAACAAGCGGAAACCAGACTTAAAAGTAAAGAGAACAACTGATGGGAAAATACTTCGCGTCGGATCAGAACAATAATTTTATGCAGCATTGGCAAATTTTTCCCCAATGTTTTTTTTTCTTTCTGGGTTAAGCTATTTCACATAAAGAAGGGCGTTTTTATAGTGAAATGCCTTAACCAGTTCTCTCTTTAAAAAACATTGTTGTGATGATTGCGGGCAGTTAATTTTAAAAGGATGGGTATTTGTCAAAACGGCATCGTTTCAAAAAAATAAGCATGCAAATACTTACTTCACGCAGTTTCTCTGGTAGCAGTGTTCAATCGAGGTCATTTTTGTATCATTTCTCCAAATCCACGTCAAGTCGTTGCAAGCGACTGGCCATGACTTCACAAGCAGTTGTAGCAGAACTCCAAGCGCAATCCTGACAACGCGTGCAAACACCGTCAATCTGAACGGTCTGTTTAGAAAGCGCCGACTATTATCAAAAATGTTTATACACGGACCAATTAGAAAGTAAGATGTTAACACATATTGTTGTGTTTCAGATGCAGCCTTTGTGATCATTCTTGACCGAAAATGATTGCAAATACAACAAATAACAATATCATCATTAAGTTTGATTGAGCGATGTATTAAGACAAACATTGCGTAAAGAAGCGGAACACAGTGTAACATTTTGCGTATTGTATAAAATATACGTAACTGTGTAATTTATTTTTAACTGTATAATAAGAGAGATTGCCCTATTTTACACAAGATGACAAACATTTAACATCACTCACACGCCGATTCAATCCTCTTTGGACCTAAAAAGGTATATAAGGAAGCATCCAATTAAAAAGGTGTGACAAAATTAAACTCACAAGCCGATTCAATCCTCTCTGGACATAGAGAGGTATAAGGCAGGATCTAATACAAAGGTGACACAAAATTAAGTCCTTTGTAATTACTATGTCAAACTTAAGACGAAAGATGCCGAAAAAGTGCAAATCTGCATAAGACAAATTGTAATTTGTGTTTACCTTATGACACTATGGATTGTGTCGTGAAGTAACCACTCTCATTTCAACAAAGTGAATGAAGTCCGTCACTCCAGAGCAATGTCTACACTATGTGAATACCGCGAGAGGGTTGGACACCTTTCCAGAAGGGAAGTATCCAAGGAAAGAGCAGACCTTTTCAAAACCATGAACGGAGACGCTTTCTTTCCTCTAAAAAGCTGGCCAGAAGACCTACAAATGGCTTTTTGGCAGAAGCCTATCGGAGATCACATTCAAGCTGATGCTATTCTGTTTAGGGGACGGCTGTTCCCCAATCTCGATCTCAGGGTGGATTCTACTCTCACAAACTTGGGCGCCAGAAGAAGCAGACGGAAAAAGAAGCATGTGGTTTTACTACGACCTTGATGACAGGAAACTGTTGTTTCCTTGACGGGCTGCCAAACAGTAAAGCCAGGACCTGTACTCTGTAGTATACATAACTGAAAACAAGAAAAAATAAATCAAAAAGTACAAAAACCCTGCACTGCAGAAGAAAAACAAAAAACGGCTCCTCTAGGAGCCACCAAATGTATAAAAGACTATGACTAATAGTTGTTACTTTATATGCAATCGACATTTTTTCGTATGGTTTGCTTTAAGATCAAGGAAGGTTCAAGTCATGACATTTGTCAGTTTTACTCGGCCGTAAGGTGTAGTACATCTTTAGCGCACTTGTTTTGGGTCATGGATTAAAGAACTAGATATATTCACGTGTAGTGTGCTCGTTTTGGCTAACGGATTAAAGAACAAGGTATTTTTTATGTGTGGCGCGCTTGTTTCGGGTCATGGATTCAAGAACCAGGTATTTTCATGTGTAGAGCGCTTGTTTTGGCTCATGGATTAAACAACGAAAAATATTCATGTGTAGCGTGCTTGTTTTGGGTCATGAATATACTCATGAGAAGCGCGCTTGCTTCCACTCTATGAATTAAAGAACGAGGTTTATTTATCTGTAGTGTGCTTGTTTCGGCCCTATGGATTAAAGAAAGAGATACATTCATGTGTAGCACCCTTGTTTCGGCTCTATGAATTAAAGAACTAGATATATTAATGTGTAGTGCGCTTGTTTCAGCTCGTGGATTAAAGAACGAGGTATATTCATTTGTAGCGCGCTTGGTTCGGCTGTATGGGTTAAAGAACGAGATATATTCATGTGTAGCACGTTTGATTCGGGTCATGGATTATGACGTTTGTTTTGGGATGCAGATTCTAATGGTTAATCAATCGACTGATTTGTGATTCTTTGCTCAAACACGAAATTGTTCCAGAGCACTCAGAAATATCTACTGAATGAATCAAAGATTACATAATGACCGATCAGTGTTAGGCGGTTTTTTCAATATTTATTGGAAAACATCATAATGATTCACACTTCTTTTCCATTCTGGCCATCCGCTGCTTGATATAAAATTATACTCTGGCCCCTCTGTTAATTCAAGCCCCCTTCAAATTCAAAACACAATGAAGACTCCTATAGTAAGCTTCTCTAAATATAACCCTATGGGCTATAAGACATGGGATTTGCCCTCCAATACAAAATAAATCAAACTAATTTACACACCATTATGGTGACGCCTTTTTTATTTATAATGAAATAACAATTCCATGCACTGAATTTTGAGCCACCGTATGAGCTTCAGCATAAACTACAGTAAGAATTATAATTAACAATAATTATAATTTCACAAGCATGCGTTGGATATAAGATGATAGATAGCTGCATGGCTATAATCATCTCATATCCAACAAGTGTGAGTGGAATTCTCAAATTATCAAGAAAATACTGTATTACTAGATTTTAATGATTTCGCTTTGCAAGAACAAGAAAATTTTATGGTCTCTATTTCTTGGGCATGGTATAATGGGCTATATTAAAAACTGGATCATTGTATAATGCAATTCGAACGATTGGCTTTAAGCAGCCATGGTATGTGAGCCATAACATGCCAGAGAAATAAAGACCATTAAAATTGTCTCATTGTTCTTGCAAAGAAAAATCAGCAAAATCTAGCAATATTTCTCGGGTTTTTCTTTTAATAAAACAATTATTGCACTCACGCTTGTTGGATATGAGATGATTATAGCCAATTCGGTGCGCTATCTATTATCTTATATCCAACGCGCGCTAATGGAATAATTGTTTAATATACCATAGCCGCTAAGCAATAAAATCGCTCAAATTAATTACAATGATCCAGTTTTTAATAATGTACCTTACTCACTATAAACTGAGATGCCTTTTGCGGTATGTACGGTGCTACCTTTTCAATTCCGTTTATTCCTGTTGTGTTTGAAGTTGGCAATAATGATTGTTTACAGAGATTACATTGTCATGAATTTCCATATAAGTATACACCCCAATATTACGATTTGCACATTGAAAAACTACAGACACAGACTTCCAATTAAAGGACTAGGGGCATAGGTACCATATAGTTGCACATAAGCATATTGGTACATCATTTGTAAATCCACAAACCCCAGTCGCATTTGTTGCGTGATTTTGTTGCAAGACGTGGACTGGCCTAAGTCTGTGTGTATTGGGAAAAATTGTGTCGTTGTGTTTTCAATTCTTTGAAAAATTATCATGGAAAAGGCCGCAAATAGCATTTCCAAGCATCTTTTTTTTTTAAACTGTTTCTGGGTGGTGCCAAGTAGTGCATGCCTTTGGCGCCCTGTGGACTACAAAGTCAGCTGGGGCATGTGGTACTGTATACTGTACTATAATTATATGCGATAATGAAGCATAGTAGTAATTTGTGTTGTTCTTTTCAGGATCATTAGCAAGTGGAGTAATATTGTAAATTTGATGGAGTGTTTATCGTGATGTCTTAGGTGGGTGCATTCTTTATTTTAAATAATATTAGAAATGCAACTGCGAGTAAAGGTAACTTCTCTTGGAAACAGCCGAAACAGTGCAAACAAACCTTTCTATCCCACAGCAAGATCAATGCTCGATGCAATAAAGCAAAAGGTCAAGGAAGATACCACAGCACATCTTTACAATGATAACATTTAAAAAAACGAATCTCCATCGATTCATATGTTTGCTTATGTGGCTAAACTTCGACAACCACGAGGACAACTTTTTACATACTTCAGTGTTAATGTCCTGTTGAAGGAGAACAGTAATTGTTAACTTATTTTCAATGCTGGAGACCCTGATGCCTGACTTGTGTAACAAGCGGAAACCAGACTTAAAAGTAAAGAGAACTGATGGGAAAATACTTCGCGTCGGATCAGAACAATAATTTTATTCAGCATTGGCAAATTTTTCCCCAATGTTTTTTTTTTCCCTTTCTGGGTTAAGCTATTTCACATAAAGAAGGGCGTTTTTATAGTGAAATGCCTTTACCAGTTCTCTCTTTAAAAAACATCGTTGTGATGATTGAGGGCAGTTAATTTTAAAAGGACGGGTATTTGTCAAAACGGCATCGTTTCAAAAAAATTCACGCAGTTTCTCTGGTAGCAGTGTTCAATTGAGGTCATTTTCGTATCATTTCTCCAAATCCACGTCAAGTCGTTGCAAGCGACTGGCCATGACTTCACAAGCAGTTGTAGCAGAACTCCAAGCGCAATCCTGACAACGCGTGCAAACACGCGATCTAGGAACTGACGTAATGTGTGTTGACGTAGGAAAATTTACTTCCTGTGAGCAGCTGAGCCATCCCATATCTATCGATACAACATTTGATATGGGGCAGTTCGAGGTTACCCCGCTGGTATACAGGCACCTCTTCCTAACTTCAAAGAGAACTGGTAATAATCCGATCTTTCTTGGGCCCACAATGATCCATCAGATATCAAAGTTCAAGCCAAAAGAAGTGATGATCCAGTTGAAGAACTGCTTGTATATGCAAGGAAGAAAGATGAAAAAATAATTTTGCATCATCAAGATATGCCTGCAGACCTTTGGGATCTAGGAACTGACGTAATGTGTGTTGATGTAGGAAAATTTACTTCCTGTGAGCAGCTGAGTCATTCCATATCTATCGATCCAACATTTGATATGGGGCAGTTTGAGGTTACCCCAGTGGTATACAGGCACCTCTTCCTAACTTCAAAGAAAACTGGCAATCATCCGATCTTTCTTGGGCCCACAATGATCCATCACTGGAAAGACTTCCAAACTGACAAAGTTCTATCTTCGACATGTGTTGCTGTTTGTAAAGGTCTGGAAGAGTGAAGAGGGTACATAACGGACGGCAAAACCGCCCTTGAAATGGCATGGAAGAGTGACCTACCGAGAGCAACATCTCTCCGTTGTGTGAAGCACTTCGAGGGTAACTGCAAGGCAGAACTGTACAAGATTGAAATACGGGAGAAGAAGTCGCAAAAGTTTTTTCTTGATAGGGTGTTTGGGGTTCAAGGAAAGGAGGAGGGACTTGTTGACGCCGAAGACAAAAAAGAAGTTAGGCAGAAATTGCAATCCCTTTGAGATGATTTTGACGAGAAAGAAGTGGAACTGCTTCAGAAAAATAATACCTATAAGCCTCAGTTTTCAAACTACCTGGAGGACAAGTGTGAACTGATCGGGAAGAAGATGGCATTGAAGTATCGCAGACAAGCTGGTTTGCCAAATGATGCCCATGAAAAGCCAATTCAGCCATATACCAACTCCTCTGAGGCTATGAACCACATGATGTCTCAAACCAAGGTAGAGTATCTCAGAGCCAATGGCAGAAAGCAGAACGGAGACCTCTTGAAACTAGAATTCACAAGACATGTTTTTGAAGAAATACACCAAGGTGAGCAAGAAGAGCTCAAATTGGCTCTGTGCGGGCTAAGTGAAAAGTACCAGCTGGCAAGATCTTCTGGTGAAAGTGGAAACTTGGTTTGACTGGACTGAGATACAAAGGGATGAGTACCTGAAGAAAGTGAATGCCATGTCAGTGGAGGATATGTTGAAAGGCAAGCGTGTATCAGTCGGGACAGCAGATAAAACCAGCACATGTTCAAATCGAGAATTTGGAAAAACAAACAAGTGTCGAGGCGAAAAGCTACAAGGTATTACCATGCTGACTATACAACTGTATGAAGGCACGCTTTCCGTACATCATCAACGACTACATAGAGATCCCTCCCGACGATTGAGCCATATTGCATGAATCATACAAAGCTCATCTGCGGGAACAGTTTTTAATGGATTTATAACTACTATGAAGAAGCTTAAGATTCGTAATGGCAGGCATAACTAATATCGATGATCAACAACATCAATGACATCAATGAGTAATCGATGGGTAATCAACTGTTTATTGGCGATTAACAATGAGTTATCGATGTTTAACCAACACCCGATAATGTTATGACCTTTAGATTAGTCATAGATGTCATTGATTTAATGGATTAGTAGCTATTAGTTGTCTGGCAATAAATGTCCTGGTAGCAAAAGCAGAAAACCTGATCCCAGTGCACTTGAAGATAATGTTTTGTGAATGTCACTTAGCTTGATCGTCCGAGAATTTTAAAGAAGCCTGACATTCAACTCTATAAAAAGTGAAGGAGGAACACATCGTTAGTAATTTGTCTCCATAATGTTTGGCTCGTGTTTCAGTTTCGTCTTTTTTAAAGCAATTAAGGAAAAATAATCAAACCATCGACAGAGCCCATTGACTGTATGAAAAAATCGGTTAGTTTTCTTTTTATTTTCTTGTTCGTCCCGCAGCAAAAGTTACATGAAATTATTTCTAATGGCAGGATTAACCGGAATGAAATGAATTGCAGTTAAGTGAAAAAACCTGTGTACACACCAGGCAGAAGGAAAGCTGTTTAACAGCAGTTACTGTTATGACGACATTAGACGACGTTAAGGGTTGGTGCCAATGTACTAAGAGAAAGCTAAGTTGTGTTGATGAAATCGGAATTTTGCTTCATAACTTGGGACTCAAGTGTTTGGTTTAACCCTATAAAAGTTAAAAGAGGTTTTAGAGTTAGGCTAAATTCAGTTCTCGCGTTCGGCAAAGCAAAATTGCCGTAATTATAACTTTGCGATCGCAAACCAAAGCTCACAGAGAAGCCTGGACACTTACCACAGAGACGAAACAGCTTTTTTTTTCCAATAGAAGATAATTTCACGGCTGTAGCGTTTTTGACCAGACTTTAACAACTTAATTTTTTATCTTCTTCCACCGAGAAAAAAAAAAAAAAAAAAAACGATTGTAGCATTGTGAGGCTACACACTTCGTGTAAGCCACACAAAAATACTACATATTTACTAACATTCGCTCTTAAGGTGTTATGATACTTGACAAATGGTAAACGTGATAGCGTACACCGTTGAGTTATAGATGTACGCGGGAGGTTGGAGAAATGACGAACTGAAGGGCAAAAATAAAGAAAATAAGGGGGTCTTAGTTTGGGGGTCTTAGTTTGCCAGTCTTTGTTTTCGGGTCTTAATTTTCGGAGGTTTTAGTTTTCGCAACAACCCGTTGACGACTGAATTTTGAGCGAGTTGGCGTTCTCTCGAAAACGTAAGTAATTTAACCTGTTTAAACTCGCGAAAAACTCGGTGTCTACTCTGCCTTTATTTTGTATGGATTATTTGATTCGTTGTTGGTTAATAAAGCCTGTTTTTATCCGATTTTGTTATTTATAACTTATTCTGTGAACACGCCACTTACGAGAGTATTTTCCCAGGAAATCCAAAATGGCTTCTTCGCAAGACACTACGAAGAAAGTGTAAGTATCAGGGCTTTGCAG
>NW_028145514.1:282500-352500 GCF_977016875.1 Pavona decussata | reverse complement strand
CCATGTTGGTGCCCCGTCTGATGGGCACCAACATGGCGGCCGGAAACCAGCAAAAACATCTGGAGTTTACCTTGGCTATTTCAAAGCCTTTCTTCTCTCTGCTGAACTTTCACACATTGACATTAACGCTTCTATTACATGTTAGCTGATCAGACCTAAAAAAAAAAAGGCGAATCGATGTTTTCATGTACGTGACATGTTTAGAGCAGCAATCCTTCTGTCACGCACTGCGCGAAAATCTAAAATTCAAACTGCTCTATTTTCAAAACAAAGAATGCTATCCTGCTGAAAACAAGGAAGCCGATGGAAATTTAGATTTCCTTACATGTGATGAAGATAAAAACCCAAAATTGTGTTTAGTTATGAATTTCAGTTTTTTATGACGTCATGTGAAAACCAAGGGGTCATCTGCATGAAGAACAAAAAGACCTTTCTCTTCGCTTTTTTGGTTCCATACTAGGATCTATTGTATTAAAAAATTGAAAGAACTAGCTTAAGGATGTAGTTATCTCCATCAGTAAGTACTGATACTATTTTCGTAAAATGCAATATCCACCCACCCCCCCCCCATCCAACGCTCCTAACAAGCCAGCCCGCCCGCGCGCACAAACGGATTCGCCAATGAATAAATTATCTGGATTTTAGCAAGGAAAAAGAACGTAACTAAAGGTATCACTATCTTAATTGTTGTTGTTGCCTTAGGGATACCTGTTCAGTAATCAAACATTTTCGCATTTTCACCCTCCTCCACCCCCCTAAAGTGGCCATGAGTGGTATTGCGTGACGAACAAACGGCTCCCTGCAATGCAAGATAGAGTGGACATCCTGAAAGCGCCGACACTTTTTCTCATTCTAGCAGCGATCGGATGTTATATTTTCGTGCACTGTAAACCAAGCAATACTTCACAAATGACTTAGCCATCGAAAAAGATGCAGTCTTGATGAAATGCTCCGTAAGTTGATCAAAGATTTGTATTCGACCAGTTTGCGTGGTGACTACCTCGGACGTTTAATACAAACAGCTTGCTCAAACTTATGCGACGAACGACCAGAGAATCGTGCTAAAATGGCATTTGGACCTGTCTTTAGCATATTATGAGGTTAGAACATTTCGAAATGTTTTTCTATGTGCTTATTTTAACCTAATATGGGTCAAGACATGAACACAGACTAAAAATTATGTCTGACCCGCGACTTCAAAGTTTACCGCAGGGGGTCAAATATTTGCATTTTGTACAGACTTTGAAAAGCTCTCACGTCGCTCTCCATCATTTGCCTAAAGAAATTTTTACAGGAATGTATAGACCATCCTTCTAACATTCAACCACCAGAAGCTTAATCGATTTGAAGGTTTCGCACACGGTGAAAATTAATTTTATTCACGAAGTACTTTTACTGCAGTGAATTGTATGCCTTCGAAATTAAATTATTTCGCATACACAGAACGACGCAATATTTCCCAAAATCATTCCGAAAGATATTTAAAGATTGTAAAAAGAGATTTTAGTGTTTTAAAAGCGGTAAAATGATTTGTTGTCGCACGCGAGGCTCTCAAAGCCGTGTAAGAACTTAGCGCCTCAAATGACGCTTTTAACGGATTTTCGTTATTTGCATTTTTCTTTGAAATAAAAGCATATTTCACCGAAAAAACTATACTGACAGTGATTTTAGTTATATCCTAGCCTATCTGACATTAAAATATGAAAGAAATCGAATTTTCCACCCTTGCCGCGATACGTTTGATTTTTACGGACAGGCGCTCTTAAGACAAAAGTGAAACAGCAGTAATCAAAGTTTTATTTGGTATATAGTTTACTGTACAACGGAGACGCATAAAGGTAAAATGAACACTTAAAAATTACAATATTTCAAATTTCGCGCCATTACTTTAGGACCAATCTGAATGTAATCTACATATATGGTTACTTGGACAATTATTTGGAGCTCCTGGTATGCTTTATGACTTTTAAAACACGCTTTGATAATGTCTTATACCACTGCAACTTAAAAATGGAATTCAAGCGTTGTTTTGATGCCATTCAGCGAAACAATCGCCTTTGCAAAGAATAACTTCACACTTCTTGCACCCGTAACATGACTCTTGCGGTCGCTGCGCTTCATTTGCTCTGTTTGCTCACTTCAATCTCTTTGCCTTTTCCCTACAATTTACACATTACTTTTTGGACTTAGAAAGCTTAAAATACGTATGTTTAACCGGAGTGGAGGAAGGGCCGGATCGTGGTCTTCCGATTTTACGCCTTCCAGTAAAGTCGCCAATGAGTAGTTTGCTAAGTGCAAGTCGAAACTCAAGATGGCTCATGACTTTCTCTGCTCCTGATACAGACTCTTTGTAAATAATGTAAGCATTTATTATAGATGTATCAAGAAAAAACCAGAAAAGATATTTCCACCATTTCACAGACTTAACAGTTACATTGTAATAATTTCGCGCTTGATCAGGAGAATCCACACCGCCCCTGAATTTGTTGTACCCTTCGATGGCCTTTGGTTTGTTTATAGTTATCGTTTCATAACTCCCACTACGCCCGCCACGTTTTCGTTTTCGTTCGATCCTAGAAAATTGGTTTGGCCTGTATTGGATGCTTAGCAAGGCAACATTTTTTGCTTTAGCTTTATCTCGCCATATGGTGCAAACTAAGTTTCCATGTCTGGCGAATTTGGAGTCCCCCTGGTTTGCGAGTTTCACTCCTTTCAACGAAGGGAAATCCCTTACGATTTTCACGCACCGTTCCACAACAATATATTTTCTCTCTGAGAAGAGATAGAGAAAGATCAATGCTAGTAAAAAAGTTGTCCATGAAAACGAAGTAATTTTTTCCTACTAGACAACGAGTAAGATTAGTAACAAGACGCGCACCTAAACCCGGCTGCGGTGTTTCTGTCCGACCTTCCCCAGCTGATGTTTGCGCGTCGTGTTTTCCCGTGTAAATTTCAAACTGGCTGAGATAGCCATTGTGCGGATCACAACGACACCAAATTTTAATACCCTTTTTGCAAGGTTTCATTGGCATGTATTGTAAAAACTTAACCCTACCCTTATATTTCACCATTGCTTCATCAATTGACTGTTCGCGGTGCGGATTGTACATTTCTTGAAATGTTCGTGATAGAGTGTCAGTTAGAGGCTTGATTCTGTAAAGTTTGTAATCAGGATGTTCTCTGGCTGGGACTTCAGTAGGAGAAGACACATGCAAATACTTGAGAAGTTGAAAAAAGCGGTTTCTTGAAAATACTGATGCCACTGCCACCTGGTAAATCCTAGGGTCAGTGCTAAAGTACATAGAGACTTTTGGTAACTTCACTATTCCCATAAAAACAACGACACCGAGGAAAGCCATCATTTCTTCAGTGTTGGTATCCAACCAGTTTTCCCTCATGTCTTCAGAATCGAGAATTGTCTCCCTCGCATAATTGTTCGTATTGTTTACAATTGTAGTGATCAAGTCTGCTGTAAATAACAACTCGAAATAATCGAGTGCTGTTGCGGCACGCGGCAATTGCACTGACGGGCCCACCTCTTCTGTGAATGAGGGAACTTCGACTTCACTATCGTCGTCGTGCGACCACGCGATATCATTGAGGCTAATATCGCATGAAGCAGAGTCTTCATCGGCCAATAAATCTTCAAAATCGGAGTCATCTTCTTCAAACTGCCTTTCAATTTCCTCCGCTTCTGCACGAGTGAAACCATTGAAGTGCTCCTCGTCATCTTCATCGTCAAAAATCATGTCGAGAATTTCTTCTCCCAGTGATTCGTTATAGTTACAAGCCATAATTTTTTTGATGACTCCAAAAAGGCGAAAATTGAAAACTGTAAGCTGAGGGAGCGGATTTGTCTCAGGACTAGATAAACACACAGAGTAAACTCTTCAACAACTAAAATTTATTTAGCAAGAAACCAAAATTTATACACTTTGAAAACATGCAAACGTTTCGTGTAAGGAAATGACGATACCTTCAATTCATTCTTGAAGCATGAATCAAAAGACACTCCTAAAATGAGCGAGCACGTTTGGCGAAAATGCTTGATGCTCGATTGCTTACCTACGTAAAGGAATGTCCAACTACGCAGCACGTTCACAACAATAAGTCTTGCCTTTTGCCATTAAATCTTTCCTATATCTCAATTCTTCAACCAGAAGCATTCTTCAAAATTACAATGCTTCACTTTAACAACCAATGGCGATTTTCAATAGGAAAATTCAACGTGAAAACTTCGAGCTTGCCTTTCGCAATGTATGAGAAAATTCTAGCTTGAAACCTGAGAAACACGTTGGAATGTGTCAAAACAACATTCCTCAGGCCCCGGATGAGAAATTCGCTTTTGAACAGAGAACTCTCTCAAATACACCAAAAGGCGTATTTGGTACCACGCGGACAGTTACGCAATGCGCCAAAAGGCGTATTTGGTAACCAAAGGGTTAATGCTGCTTTGCCGCTTGTGATTTGCTAATTCATCGCTTATTTTTGGTAGCGTACTTTACATCATGCGACCCTTTTTTCCGTATACATCATTTGTAGATTTTCTTTGTTTCATTAAACCATATACTTGTATATAGCTCGTCTCGGTTTTTTGTCATATTTACCCTGTTTCTGAGTTTTGGGAGGAAAACCCGCATTTGCGTGTTTCCACTCTGGTTCCTGTTAGTTGCCAGGGGAACGTTAGCTGAAGGGCTGGCCTTTCCCATATCTTATAACATCCTTGAGGCTTTGTTTGTGGGTAGCCCTGGTGAGAATATATTACTATTCTCACCAGGGATTCCTTCAAACAATGGTGAAATTCAGCATGTTACGTAACTCCAAACCCCTGGAATTTTAGCATGAGAATGGTTATGCAACCCTTGACACGTTTTTTGGCTATATAATCTTATTCCGGTGCGGTCAGTCCTTTATAACCTCAAAAGTCCTTTCCACGGCGTTTGGGGAGGATTAGCTAAGTGCGCCCCTCCCTCCTCCCTGCAGCGATGATAGCGCCTACGCTCCAGGTAGCTACCTACTCACTTCCGCCTCGGGCTGGCCTCTCCCATATCTTATAACATCCTTGAGGCTTTGTTTGTGGGTAGCCCTGGTGAGAATATATTACAATGAGGGCTGGATTCTCAACTCCTCCTATCACTTTCTTAACATTAAGAGTCTGCAGATGAATTCACCATTCAAATGAATTGTCTTCAGCAGTATTTTCCCTTAGTACTTTTTACTGTTATTTTTAATTTTTTTTTTCATGAAGGAGGATGTTTTTTTGGTGCGGCTAGTAAATTATATTTAACCATTACACTTGAGTTGAGCTATGATAAATGTCCTGTCTTTTGCATTTGCCCCTTATAAATATTATTTTGAGTATTTGAAAACTTGAAGATGGCGGCCATAACAGAAGTGCGTGAAGGAGCTAAGGAAAAAAGAAGCTTTGTTCATGCCCCACCAACACTGGGGTGCACAAATACGAGCCCGAGCAAGAAACAGGCGAAAACGACAAGGGATGGAATGCAAAATCTCCAACCAGAGATTCTTGAAGCTCTTACAAGTGTCTTGGATGAGAAGCTTGACGAATTTACCACTAGACTAAGCGCCATGATGGACGAGAAAATAGCGGACCTACAGGAGAAATTTGACGGGGTACCAGAACAGCTGTTGCAGATGAAAGAAGACTTCAATAAGACCGTGAACCATGTTGAACATGATCTACGAAAAGACATCGATTCAACATGGGAGATTGCCGTCCGCAATGAACAGTTTTCTCGTAAGAATAACATCAGACTGCTTGGCCTTGAAGAAGAACCAGACGAACACCTAGAGGCTAAATTCATTGCGTGTATGCAGGACAACCTTGGAGAGGAGGTTAAGCCAGAGGAAATTGGATGATGCACGAGTGATATAACTGCAAGAATGGATTGAATTACATAATATTGAATAAAGAGCGTACAGTAGATCAGATGTTATTGTAAATTATGAACTATAATACAATTCATTGTTTTAATTGTAATAGACAAATAAGTGGAGAACAAAATTCTTGTGAAAAATGTGGTGTAAACCTCCACATTAATTGTTTGAATGTTTTAATTGATGAAGATGTAACCCGTGCTGGTTCACAACAATCAATACCGTTTACACAAATAGAAGATATTGAGTTCACTAATCTATTTACACTCGATACTAGACAACAAATGTTTGAGAACGATAATGATAGTTTAAAGAATTTAGTGTTCGATCCTTTTAATCAAGGTAGATGATGGCCAGAAATCACTAAACAGTTGACTAGGGACAATCCAAAGGTAGGAAAAACTGGGTTAAGTTTAGCTATGATGGCTATGATATCAAAGCCTTATTTTTACGACATTTTGCCGTCCTCCAAACGCTAGGAAAACACGTTTCAATTTTGAAACTTGATATTTCAAATTACACTGCTTGGCATGTTATGTTAAACTTTGCTCATGAATTTTAAGTGTTATAGATAAGACAGGGGTCTCATGTCAAAAGCCTCACAAAACTGGCTTCGTCACCTGACATATTCAGAAGATTTAAATTGACTCATGCATCGATTCCTTCCTGTAAAGAATAATTCGCGGGAACACTGCGTGTGTACCATAAATGTTCTGGCATGACGCCCCCAGCTTGTAAATTGCCTTCGTTTAGTTTTGTATGCTTCTTTAACATTTTAGTTCTAAGTAGTGACAATTGTTGGACTTGAATTCACCTCTCACGATCTCATTCATGTATCATTTGAGTCGCTACAGCCTTACAGGACTTTGTTGTCAAACGCTTTTATTGAACAAAGCGACTGCATGAGATATTTTCACATTTCTGCTGGGTGTCGGTTTCAGCCTCTCCAAATTGAAACTTAATTTGAAAAATTGCAGCGTGTTTTTACTGCTTTTTGTGGAGTTATGCTCTACTGGCGTGATTCAATCTCTCCTAAAATTACTGCAAGAAAATGATGGACAGTCTTCACTTTTCTATGCCAAAAGAAACCTGTATTATTCGCTAAAATGTCATGTAGAAACAAGTTAACTTTGATGGCTGATAAATGAGGCATTAAATTGCCTTACAATAATTCCACAAAAACCAAAAAAAAAAATGAACGGGTGTTTTTTAATTTCTCGCTTCTTTGTACACTGTTGTTTCCGGGAATTTGTTACAGACCCCGGGTACAGAGAACTGTCGTCGATGTACGTGTCCTTTGGAAACAGGGCGCTAATCCTGAGTGCAATTTGACGTTTGAAATCAGAACATTCATGAGAAATTCAGATGCGCTGGGGAAGTTTGTGCGCAGACTTTGTAACTCAACAATGTGAAAAGATCTATTTATTGTTCTGCAAACGAAAAAAAAAATGTGTGACAAGCCCGAGTGTATTTGCCAAAGAAGGAACGAAAAGTCCTCAGTTCAAATTACACAGCACAGCATCTTTAAGCCTTCTTGGTATAGAAATTCATTTCAAGTTTTGCTGAGTTTTCAGGTCAGTTCTGATTTACGCAGGGAGTTAAGATTGTCTGGAATAAGTCGACAAATCAAAATCATTGTAAAATCGCAAATGAGGTTCAAGTCATATAGCGTTGTCGATCCTGTCGCGGGGGTGTACGAGATAAATTATAGCTTTGAAAATTACGTGTCTTGGGAGGAGTCAAAAATCTCCAATCTTTTGCAAGACAATCTCGGAGGATAAAGCGCCATCTGTAACATCGCAAAAATTTCATCTATTGCTCAGAAATAATTTTGATTTGTGCAAAATTTACGTACCCAGCAAATTTCGTTTTGTTTCGGTTTTACACGGCTGATCATATTTCAGTTTGCAAGGAAAATCATAATTTTTTAGTTCTGTTACTTTTGCAGAAATTGAGTTGGTGGTGAAGATGGGGGATTGAACACTGACTGAAAAGGTGATTTCAGCAAAATTGGTACAAGAGCTTTGCATTTTTTTCACGCATGAAAATTTTTTGGAATTGTTATTTCTGTTGAGTTATTTTTGTTACGTTTGTTTCGAAATCTAATACGCAAATAAGGTACAATCACTAGCCAAAATTCTATTAAGAAGCTGTTTGGGGCAGAAATGTCCAGGAAAATGATCAGTGCCGGAAAAAGTAGAGCTGAGCCACAATTAACAGAGGTTGTCAATCATACATGAAAACCATTTCTTATACACTGCAAACAACAAGACAGAAAACGATTGACTGCAAACTGTTGTGACCCAATCGCGTACATGTATTTAGTTTCCCGTCATGAAATTTGCTGCTTTTTTGGGTAAATTTTTCAATTTATTGCCCGCATAAACGAACGACACCAGAGATTTTCTGGCGTCAAAAGTATAATGAAATGGTGTCAATGATCATCCACGAACTTGTCAAAATTACGACGAAACCAAGATAACTGAATTATTGCGTTCAGCTTGATGTTTCTCCAAAATGCACATTTTCTAACACATGATTCTTATCATTCGGTACGACGGGATCTCAATTCACTATATGGCTTCGCATGTAATGGTCCAGATTTTTTTCTTCCCGGTCACAAAATCATGTATGCAAGATTAATCAGCAGTTGCGATCGAATGTCTTTGTCTTGGCGATTGGGTGAAGAGTACAAGCGAATTCATGTATTTGTTTGAGAGGAACTCTGGTTGTTATCATATGTTTGCGAAGCGGGCTAAAATCTTATCTGCCATTCCTTAAAATTGTCGCAGTTGGTTGATTGCGCCGTGCCATCATCATAACAACCATCGCTTACAAGAGGCAACGCCTTTTCCGGCGCTGGAAAAGGTGTTTGTTTTAACACAGTTTTTTTCAGATTTTTGTCCTTATGACGGATGTAATTTGCGCTGTTTATTGTATGACTCTATTCGAAGCACACGGTTGTTGTGCCGGGAAATTTCGGCCAATGCGGTGAAATCGTGGCGTTCACGGTCAGGCTTGAAAGCGTGAATGGTGTCCGAAGACGGGACAGGGATTTACGCTATAGGGAAAAAAATTGTTTTTGTCAATTCCATCAACGATTAGGAAGGCCGAGGGAACCTTCCATTGTCGAATTTTTTGGTCTTCTTGCATAAAAACGTGGGTCAAATTATCAGGCTTGGAGTTCCAAGCAGGATTTGTCGTGAAATTTAGAAAAAAACGGTCTGGCAACCGACACTTTTGAATTAGTCCTGTCTTGCGTCAATGAAACATCTTTATATCATTACGTTTCTGGCAAGGAAAGCAACCTATTAAACACGTTTCGAATTCCGTCGGATATTTCGGCGCATTAAGAAAATGACAGAGAGGACTTGAGGCAAGTTTACTCAGAATTTAGCCTGTAAAACGCAGCTGATGACAGGCTTTTTTATGAATAGACAGCCCAAACTTTTATTTGCTATTTCGAGCTCAAAGTAAGTTATCTCTAGCACAAATTAAAGTATCACGCTATTTTTATTAAAACATTATATATACGATTGATAGCAGCCGAGATATTATGACCAAAATTCCATTTAAAGACATTTGAAGACTATCAGAAATATGCAAAGAAATTATCCAAGGATATTTTCGCCGGAAGATGACAAAATAAAAATGGGTTCAAATTTGAAAACACTGGGCCGACCTTTTAAATTTTTGCTGTCGTAACGCACTAAAACTCAGTTTTGTTATTTTTTGGTTCAACCTTTCATCTCCGTAGAATCACTAATAATATTTCCTTAAATTAGTGATTTAGAAATTAACTGTAACACAGTGTTCAAAGTTTAAATTAAGTGATTTTCTGTCCAAAATTATGATATCTCCTATGATACTGCCCCTCTAAATAGTCTTTAATTTAGTTTCTTACAGTAAAAGTAAAAAAAAAAAAAAAAAAGTTTTCGGCCCTGTAACGAATTTTACGACGACGTGTTTGAAAAAACGTAGATGATATCCGGTTGATAGCAAAAATTTTGCCTTTTTCTACGGGGGATACGCATCTTGTCTTTATGTTGTCTGTCAACAGGGACAAAAAAATAATATTAAAATTGGCTGGTTTTGTTAGAATTTATCGCCTGTTAAGTCCTGTTAGGCTAACGCTTTTCAAACTCTCGCATTATTTATTCCAAAAAAAGCTCTAGAGCAGTTTACGAGTTGTTCCTTTCAAGAATTGAGTTGATTCCTTTCCTCTCGTTGCTCTAGAATCATTGTGTAACTAAGGTCAGAAGAGGTCACTGAAACAAAATAGGTCAAAGCCCCATGGCATTTGCATGTAATTGAGGGGCTTAAATTTTGTAATGCTATTGCGAGTTTGCCGAATTCTTATGTAGTGATTGGGTTTTCGGGACAAAACTTTCTAACTACAGAAAGAAAAGAAAATCAATAATAAAAAGTTCTCCTTGCCCGCAAAAATTCCCCAGCCATGTGTCGATAGGCGGTCTTTTTAACACTAATTTGACAGGAGTCTGTGAGTTCTCTCTGGTGACAAAAACCAAACACCTGCGAATACCGAAGATCAGAAACGAAAGGAGGCATTAAATATGTCAAGGCTTTTTGTTCCAACTATGCCAAATATTCTATTTAAATAACTGGACGTTTTTCAATCATGATTTAATTCGTTTTTGTACTTCCATGTGTTCTTGAAATATCCAAGTTACTGGTGTACAAACGTTTAAAATCTCGTACTGAACGTGCGTCAAAATTTATACCTTCCTTTTTTCTGTCGTTTTAACGCTTTCACTTGGGAGTTTAATAGGAGAAACCGGCGTTCAAATGATCTGATGCCTTATCGTGATTGACAGTACTATTGCAAGACAGCGAGCGGGAATCATGACTCACAAGCAAAACGAGGAATGCATTACTACTGAAAACACCATCATCTATTTCACTGAAAAAACAGCATATCGCAATTTTTCAGATTTTTCGGGGCGCCTTCTTCGCTTAGCTGTGAGATCAGCACCTTTCTTTCGTTCTTTCTCCTCTCGGTTTCCTTCCTTATGTACATGCATGTATTTCTGTGTTGATAGATCAACTAACTCGAAAAGAATCGTAGTTTATTAAGTGATAAGTCGGGGAAGGCGAGATACCCTTCAAAATCAGTGCATTGAAGTTACATTTTACTTTGCTCAGATGTTTCATTTCACAGGCGAAACTTTGCAGCTCCTGTCGTGAAATTTTTGTGGTGATTGCGAGATGACTGTTGCTTTTGCTGCAAAACTTTGCGGCTCCTGTCGTGAAACTTTTGCGGTGATTGCGAGACGATTATTGCTTTTGCTGTGAAACTTTGCGGCTCCTGTCGTGAAACTTTTGCGGTGATTGCGTCACAACATACGACCTCGGCTTTTGCTGTGAAACTTTGCAGCTGCTGTTGTGAAACTTTTGCGGTGATTACTTTACGACATACGACACAATGTTTTGCTGTGAAACTTTGCAACTTCTGTTATGAAACTTTTGTAGTGATTGACTTACGACATACGTGAATTCGACTGTTGCTTTTGCTGCGAAACTTTGCGGCTTCTGTCCTGAAACTTTTACGGTGATTGCTTTACTGTTGCTTTTGCTGCGAAACTTTGCGGCTCCTGTCGTGAAACTTTTACGGTGATTGCTTTACTGTTGCTTTTGCTGCGAAACTTTGCGGCTTCTGTTGTGAAACTTTTGCGGTGATTGCGTGATGACTGTTGCTTTTGCTGTGAAACTTTTGTGGTGATTGCGTTACAACATACGACGTTGGCTTTTGCTGTGAAACTTTGCAGCTTCTGTTGTGAAAGTTTTGCGGTGGTTGCCCTTCCACATACGACATAGGGTTCTAGTTTGCAGTTACTGCTCTGATTTAGCATTCTTTCATTTCCTACAGGTTGGGTTCCTTGCTTTTCTGTGCATTGAAGAAGCATGGAAGACGCTGGCCAGCCAAGGCCTGGTGAGAGTTCCGGAAAAAAGTAAGTGGAAAAGACATTATTTTGTTATACAGTAAAAACCCTTGAGTAAGAACCTGTGTTTGTTGAAGAAATCCTCAACAGGCTCTTGTAAAGTAGTCCTTAACAGAAATGTGGGCTATATGGGTCCATCAACAAGTTCTTATTTTTCTTAATAACAAAAGCGTATAGTGGCTGAAAGAATCTAGTGGTACTGTCTAATGCAGTGCTATAATGTGCGCACTGTAAATTACGTGTTCTTTATTACCATCAAAGCAAAGAGATGTTTTACGAAATTTTGGCCTTTTTTCTATGCCTCACAGCTTATTTTATTTCACTAAAAAGCAATTTTTTTAGAAAAAGAGCCCGACTTAATAAGATTTAAGGATTAACAGGTTCTTATTTAGATATTTTAGCCTTACAGGTTCTTACTAGCGGTTTTTTTACTGTAGACTTAGAGCATGAGAAAACATAACGCGACCTTCCCAATCACGTTAAAGAAAGGAACCCAGCCAGAGAATACCAATTAAACGCGTTTAATGAAGTTCACGAAAATTTGGATTTATCTGGGTTTGAAGTAATTCTACTCCAATTATCTTTGTGTCTTATTTCCGTTACAGAAGAGTAAAATCAACCAGCTTGGAGAAATTCAAGGTATTTTGCATTTGTACTTTTAACATTCCAACGATATAAAAGTGTATATAAATGATATGTCTTTAATTGCACTCATGTTCATGCAACCATCCTCACAAAGTCAAAACAAACAAACAAACATTTCACATTGCATTCGACTGATATCAATCAAATACCTACGAAATCCAAAAATGTATTACCATCGTAAATGATCAGAAATCAGCAACCGCAAAGGTAAACTTTTTCTTATTTACACCCTATTATCCTTATCATAAATGGCTTGCAAGTTGATTTCCTGTTACTACTAAGTAATGAAGTTACTGTTGTGTTAGGTTTCAGATGTGGAACGTTGGCTGACAGACTGTGTAGCCCAAAGTGAAGCAGAAGATGACTGCTCCATGATCCCCAAAGAGAAACTATGGGAAAGCTTCTTCTCATACATGAACGTGGATCCCACGGTGGGCAGAGAAATTTTTTTGTTATCTTGGTATTGCACTATCAAACGTAGGTTATAAACAAATTACACCCGTATTTAAAAAACAGCGTCGCACAGCATACAAGGGGTTAACGTTCAATTTTAAATCAGTTAAGACTCGTAAGGGCACTATAGACGCCGAAGCAGTTAAAAAGTGGATGGCAAAGTCCTACTGTGAGGGAGAGGAAGATGATATAATTACCAAGGAAGAAGTCTGGAGTAAGTTTAAAGAAGAATCACAAATGGAAGAGGAAAAGAGGCCCACGTTTTTCTCCCTACTTGGGAATAGCGTGTTTAAACAACCTCCATTTCTGAATGTCAGACCCCGTAAAAAGCAGGGCAAGTTGTCTTACTATCAGCACTTGAAAAACAGGCCTCTGGAGAGTAACGATCAGTCGGGGGGAGCAGGATCAAAATCTATCACAGTCGCAAGAGACGTGGAGATAGCTGCTGGTGGTGTCTTCAAGTCATGTCACGTAGAGTCAACAGAGCAGAAAACTGATGCTGAAGTTGAACCGATGAATATTTCAGTTGTGGATAATGATGACACCCTTGATGTCACTGATGAGCACCTGAAGTCCGCCACATGTACAACATTTGACGAGGACCATAGCTCAATAACATGTCCTACCAAGGCAGCCAAAAATCGAACAGAAAATTAACTCCGATGACGAATCCGTTAAAGTAAATCCCAGAGATCAAGATGATTGTGGTCTTGTTGGTGACGTCTCGAAGTCGTGTCGCCAAGAGTCATCAGCACACAACTGTAATCAAATGGATGAGTGTAATATGTCAGTGGAGGACAGCAATGGCACCTACCATGTCGAAGATGAACCCTTGCAATCAGACTCATCAAATCAATCTGACGAGACCGATTGTTCCATAAAACTTCCTACCAATAAGATACGAAAAATCGACTATGATGAAGAATCTGGAATTGAACCAACTTTAGATGAAAATTTCAATGCTGGTCTTGATGCGTACCATAGCGACACAGATTCAAGTGCGAGTGAAGACGCGGTGGATGACAATGATGATGGAATTATGGAGACAAACATATCCGCCAGCGGCAGTTGTAGTGTGTCGTCTCCCATAGATTTGAATGCAGAAGACATCTTCCAGAGGTACCACAAACACCTGGACCGTTTAAGGCCATCCCATCTTCCTGGAAAACCGTTGTCTTTCCAGGCATACCTTAAAAATGTGTTCATTGTCCCATCAAATTTCGTCGTCGAAAGAGCCAGCATACATCTATCCTCAGCGTACAAAGATACTCAAATGCGAGCATTCCTTGCGGCGACGTTTCGACCTATAAAGGTTGGAAGTCTTGCTGGTGAGGGCGTCGACACATCGTTTCAAGGCGACACATTTCCCCAGTTCATCCACATTGCAAAAGGGAATTTCAAATGCGCCATCTGCATCCCATATTTACGGTGGGCAATTCTGAATAACCAGACGCATTCCTCCGCACGTTCAAAAAAAGCAACCACCGATGCAATCCTCGCAGGCACCGCAGACCTTGAATTTTCTGGGCTGGTGCAAGTGAAGGAACACAGTACTTCAAGGTGCCACCTGGAAGCGTACCAATTCTGGAAAAGGGATAAGTAGAAGAGACTACCGCAGCGAGCGTACAGAAGAAAGAAGCTACCAAAACGGGCAAAACAATTGACAAATATTTTATGAAGCCATCGAAGCCTTTAAACTAGTAACGACCTCAGAGTGTCACCAAATCTCCCCAAACGAGAAAGTGAGGTGTTATTACCTCTAGGACTCTGAGGTCGTTAAAGAATTTGCCAATGATGCACAAGTAAGAAAAACGACTCCAAAGAGGCTATTCAAAGCACGTTTGAAGAATGGAAGCATTACCTGTTATAGAGAAAATCTGGAACACATTGCTTGTGCTAATTATAAAGATTGGAAGGTTAAACATGCCGTGGAAGCCTCCATCCTGAAAGAAGAAGCCAAGTCTAAAGGAAGGTCATTGTACATAGCAATTTAAAAAGATATTGTCATTCACGGCAAGATTGTTCAAACAAGAGGAGGAATCAAGAGTCTTGAACCACCTCGTCAAGAGGAGGCATTGTCCCATGGCAAACATCCCTATACCTGTGACAATTGTTTTAGTCAGCTGCGCGAGTTAAAAGACATTGTTCAACATCGTAAATCTGGAAGCCTGTACAAAAAGGCTAACCGACTTGGTCTCTCTGGATTCAACAAACGTTACGCCAGAAGGGGTGAGGCCGTCGACGCATTAGAAATTGAGACCCAGAAGCGTAAACTATCTGAGGCAAAAATGAAGCAGTTGGTTAAAGCAACGTTATCTCCGAAAGAATGGGAGGAAAGTCTCCACGCCGCTTGTCTCAACGGAGAGGATCAAAGGCTTGTAACGAATCTCGTTCGTTTATTGAGAATGGGTGTGTCAGAACGCAGTCCCGCGCAAGTACTGGTGATTAGAAATTTGGTATCGAAGCTACAAAAAGCCAACAACCACCATTACGTTGACTTGGTAAAAGACATAAGTGGTCTTTTCAAAAACGAACTTAGTCCTACCAATTACTCTCTTCTCGCCGACATATTTGGCCTCGCAAAAGAAACTACGGCTGCAAAACACTCCTCTCAGATAAGGTTAGATCCTGGGATAAACGTAGACGCGATGGATCTAGCAGCCGCAACTTTCAGGGGCCTTCCAGTGAATGAGGGTAGTGATGGTGCGAGATGTCTTCGTTTCCTTGAGCCCCGCAAACTGAAAAACGGAGAAATCGTGTTGGTCGGACAAGTTTGGGACCCAGATGTCAACACCTGGCATGAACAAAACCTTCCTATTCCGAGAAGAGACGAAAAAAAGAAAGATCCAGATGACTTCACCGTGCTCAAAAGGCTCACGGACGATCTAATCAAGGGAGACAAATTGGCGAAAACCGTGTCTGTACACAACCTCACTGCTATCGCGTCACTAAACAAGCCAACAGTTATAAATTGTATGTGGCCAAATCCGGATCGTGGCTACAAAGCACAACATCTTTTGCAGTACTGGGCGGCCCTCAGGAGAGCATGTTATTATGACAACGAGGGAAATGTCCGCAAAACACCCATTAATTTGGTAGGCTACTCTACAGATTCTGCAGGTTTTTCTTTGGCAGCAGCTATTCAGTTGATGACGCCAACAGAAGAAGAGATTAAAGAGGGGATCCAGTACTTAGCCCTTAGTATTGATGAAGAGGAGTTTGCTTCTCCGTACTATTGGCATCTTCCTTCAATCGCGTACTTGGACTACGATCATGCACAGAGGCTATTCCTAAAAAACCTCAAGTACGAGACGCGTGAATTAACCTTATGGGAAGACAATGCGAAGTCAACCCGGGTTGCAACAATTGGGCACCTAAAAGATCTCAAACACAGATGTCAAGAGTTGGGGTTAGACTGTGGATTTAATGCTTCTGATCTGCTGCTGGTTTATTTTTTTGACCAGAACTCAGATGCCTGCGAAAGACTGTTTACGATTCGAATAGCCGATCTTCTCGACCAGCATGTTCCTGGTTCCAATGGCACCAGTCTTTACATTAGGGCCGTTTTTCATTTGATACATCCTTTTAGAGTCCCAGACTTTGGCTCGCCTGAGGACGTACAGAGATCAGTTTCCTGTGCCATTACGATATTTCGTTTGTGGAGGAAAGTCCTTGAATTGAAAAGGTTAAACCTTCATTCAAAACCCGGTGCAAAGAACGATCCGTCGAGACGTGGCAAATTTCTTACCTACGGAGTTACAGGACTGCTGAGATCCTCTTCGCTGCTGCCACGAATCACCAATTGGCAATGTTCCTGCATTTCAAGGAACTTGGACCCGTTTGGGCTTCTCCGTACAATTCTGGAACGAAAACCACAGAACGAATCATAGGAGAAATGCCAGGAAAGACAACAGAGCTTCAGCATCTTGACTCCCAGCCTTCGTTTGGAAGCATGCTCGAAAGGTGTTCCAAGGTCCAGTTCAATCTGAATGCAAAGCAACGGCTGGCTTCTGCTGGAGCAAACGTTAAAGCGTCAAGTAAAAGGAAGAACATGGCTTTCACTTTCAAGCAAAGGAAACACCTAAGTAACTACAAGTACCCTGATGACTTCCCAAGTTTCAAAGCAGCACAAGTGAGAGCTCATAGGGAAGGGGTCAAACATGGGCAAACCCTTTTCTCCTAATATATGCCCGAGCAATGTGTTAATCTTTTAAAGGAAACTGGAAATTGGGACACGCCATACAAGTTTGCAAAGCCACATGGATACAAAGTAGTCAGTGATCATCTTCCCAATGATTTCAACAAGTTGGACAAATTGTTCAAATACACCTCCTTAGAAAACTTGGAATCTCAATGTAGTGGTACCAAAGAGGAAGACGAATTTAACAGTAATGATGAACAAAAAGACATCACCTTGAACAGTGAAGATGAAAGAGAGGTACATGGAGACCAAGCTGAAAACATCATAGAGGAAGAAAGTAAAAATGAACTAGCTGACGTAGGTGGACGCAACTGGAAGGTCAGTAGTTGTACCAATGGAAGTTTGACCTATGAGAACATAAAGCAGGCTTTAAAACTTCTGTTACCACGAGAATATATCTCCCGATGTCGCCAGAGAAGACACTGGGCGTCCAAATATCTTCCGGGAAAAGAACCTGTAGACCCTAAGCATGATATCTTCAAGTATTGCGGCATCGCACTAAAGGTCACCCAAGATGGTAAGAGCAAATACAAGATTGGAAGAGTTGAAGCCATTGAATCCACGAAGGACGGCTCGGAAGTCATTAGTTTTCAACTAAAGGGCAAGGCCCAAGTAAGAATTCGTTGCTCCCTGTATTCTCAAAAAGAAGATGATGTCTATGCCGTCTCTGAAGATGTACTTCTAACGAGTTGGAAGTCCAAATCCAGCATAATTGAAAACGTTGATCTACAACCACTACCAGGAAAGGGTGGCAAATACACTTTACATCCATCGTCCAAGGAAAGTCTTCTGAAGCTTGGAATTTTGCCCTACAATGCCAACGACTATAATCTAGTCACTGAAGATGATAATCAGTGTTGCACGAGCCCCGAGAAGGAGGACGAATACTATGAGGTAGAGGATGTAATTGATAGACGGCTGTCAAAAGACGCAGTTTCGTATGAGTACAAAGTTCGCTTCAAGGGTTATGGGTCAGAAGACGACATGTGGCTCCCTGCGTCCTTTTTTAACAGAGCTATTCAATTTGTGTCTACCTCAAAGTTTGGGAGGAAAAGGAAGCACACCCTCGACCCGGAAAACGTCATAGAAGACAACAAAAGGGCAAAGCGAGTGGCAACCAATCACTGTAGGGTGTCTAGAAAAAGAGAAATTAGTGGAAAGGGAGATCAAACCAAACGTGGAAAAACGACGAAAACAGGGATGCCTGGTATGAACAAAAAACCTCGATGTACATCACAAAAAACCGTGCAAGAGCATCCAAACTCACAGAAAGGGCAAGACGATCATACCAACAAATCCAAAGACCAGGGAAAGGTGCTTCCATCTTCATCAAGGTTGCCTTTTATATCGAATGTTTCGGAGAAGAAAGCTCTTCAAATTTCAAGTGAGAGTGACGGGGAGAACGCTAAGCCCAAGAGGAAGGGCAGGCGGCTTGAAGATATTACGATCAAAGTGTCAAAACATTCTTTTTCTGCGCGTGGAAAAAAGTCAGTTTGTTTGGATAATCGCAGTGTGGAGCTAAAGAAAAAGAGGAAAACTTCTAGCAGAGGCAGAAACAAGGGAAAATTGTTACGTTCATCTCTTCAAACTTCAAAGCTAGTTCAAGAAACCGTACAGGAAAAAATAACCACAAGTCCCTCCATAAATGATATCAATGGCAACCAACCCATCCCAGTTGTCTGTAAAAGTGGTGAAGAGGGCGTTGAATTCAAGATGAAGGGAGTAAAGTCTGAAGAAGAACGAGCAACAATGGCAAATTCTTCTCAATTATCTTCAAAAGCATGTGGAATTTCAGAAGAAGAGACCACTGCCCCTTTTGATGTGATAAAGGTGGAATACGTTTCCATAGATAAAGAAGTAACATTGGGTAGCAACATCATGGCAGACTTGCTACGTTTCAATGATAATTTTTCCAGTCCAAGACGATTGCTGAGTCAAGCACCTTACCCTGAAGTGGATGGAACTCTAAGAGCTTATGAAAAAATTACAAGTACAGTGAGCAATATTACAGACCCCATCACAGTAACGAGGATACCACCACAATCTGTTCTTAGGGAGATAGAAGAAGAATACAAAGTGATAAAGAGTCATGCAATTGCCTTCAAGTTTCCATGTTACGGAACCTTTGACAGAGAAGGTATCCGAGTCTTAGGGAGGTTTCATTAGATGAAAAGTTTGAGGAGGGAGGTTCAGTTTGAGGAGACGTGGCTTAAAAATGCCTTCGGGAATGTTACATTTAAGCAAGAGGTGACTGAAGCCCTGCTAGACAGGGTACCTTCCTTGCGTCGAATGGAAATTACCGAGTGACATCCCAGGATCTATCGTTGTTGGTTGGGGAAAGGTATTTGAATGACGACATCATAAACTTCTTAATTCAGAAGTACTGCGATAAAGCAAATGCAGCACGAGAGCACACTGGTACGAAGGTTCTGCTCCCATCATTTCTCTCAATGGGTAAAGTTTCGAGCAACGTCGTCCAAAGATTAAGCTTAACTTGTGATATGGAAAGGGTGGAAAATATGCTTTTACCCGTGCACATCAACGATTCTCACTGGGGACTTGCAGTTTTCTCTGTACCAGGAAAAACTGTTTACTTTGATGATGGCTACCATGGCCCAATACCGGAAGACCTGAAAAGCAACTCCAACGAAATTCTCAAGATCATTCACAAAACCACTGGTATTGCAGCACATGACCCTTTGTTGTGGAAAAACATCAGACGTTTCAAAGTCCCTATGCCAGATCAGCTAAGCTACTCTGCAAGATCAAACCATGGCTGTGGTAATTGCGGGGTAGCAGTTATATGACTGCCAGAGATATTTGCAATGGCATACTCAATAGGCTTAGTTGGAGTTATGAAGAAGCACCCCGTTTGCGGGCAGAGCTGATGGTAGAAATTCTGAACTTAGACGAAAGATAGAAAGTGGCGTAAAAACAGCACATATAGTTGCAGCAAGAACCGATCTCAATCTAGTGTAAATTTCTACATTGTAGCGTCACAATGGCATATGATTCCTTCATCGTTTCGTTTCAACTGGCTGATTAAACGAATTTCCATCCATGGCATATGATTCCTTCACTGTTTCGTTTCAACTGGCTGATTACATGTCTTTGCATCCATGGCAAAAGATTCCTTCATCGTTTCATTTCACCTGGCTGATTACATGACTGTGCATCCATGGCATATGACTCCTTCATCGTTTCCTTTCACCTGGGTGATTAAATGACTTTGCATCCATGCCATATGATTCCTTCATCGTTTCATTTCACCTGGCTGATTACATGACTGTGCATCCATGGCATATTACTCCTTCATCGTTTCCTTTCACCTGGGTGATTAAATGACTTTGCATCCATGCCATATGATTCCTTCATCGTTTCGTTTCACCTGGCTGATTAAATGTTTGTGCATCCATGGCATATGACTCCTTCACCGTTTCGTTTCAACTGGCTGATTACATGTCTTTGCATCCATGGCATAAGATTCCTTCATCGTTTCGTTTCACCTGGCTGATTACATGACTGTGCATCCATGGCATATGATTCCTTCATTGTTTCCTTTCACCTGGCTGATTAAATGACTTTGCATCCATGCCATATGATTCCTTCATCGTTTCGTTTCACCTGGCTGATTAAATGTCTGTGCATCCATGGCATACGACTCCTTCACCGTTTCGTTTCAACTGGCTGATTACATGTCTTTGCATTCATGGCATATGATTCCTTCACCGTTTCGTTTCAACTGGCTGATTAAATGACTGTGCATCCATGGCATATGATTCCTTCACCATTTCGTTTTAACTGGCTGATTACATGACTGTGCATCCATGGCATATGATTCCTTCATCGTTTCGTTTCAACTGGCTGATTAAATTACTGTGCATCCAAGGCATATGATTCCTTCATCGTTTCGTTTCAACTGGCTGATTAAATGACACCGTTTCGTTTCAACTGCCTGATTACATGTCTTTGCATCCCTGGCATATGATTCCTTCACCGTTTCGTTTCACCTGGCTGATTACATGACTGTGCATCCATGGCATATGATTCCATCATCGTTTCGTTTCAACTGGCTGATTAAATGACTTTGCATCCATGGCATATGATTCCTTCACCGTTTCGTTTCAACTGCCTGATTACATGTCTTTGCATCCATGGCATAAGATTCCTTCATCGTTTCGTTTCACCTGGCTGATTACATGACTGTGCATCCATGGCATATGATTCCTTCATCGTTTCCTTTCACCTGGCTGATTAAATGTCTGTACATCCATGGCATATAATTCCTTCATGGTTTCGTTTTGAACTAGCTGATTACATGTCTTTGCATCCATGGCATATGATTCCGTCATCGTTTCGTTTCACCTGGCTGATTAAATGACTGCATCCATGGCATATGATTCTTTCATCGTTTTGTTTCACCTGGCCGATTAAATGACTGTGCATCTATGGCATATGATTCCTTCATCGTTTAGTTCCACCTGGCTGATTAAATGACTTTGCATCCATGGCATATGATTCCTTTACCGTTTCGTTTCAACTGGCTGATTACATGTCTTTGCATCCATGGCATATAATTCCTTCATCATTTCCTTTCACCTGGCTGATTCAATAACTTTGCATCCATGGCATATGATTCCTTCATCATTTCCTTTCAACTGGCTGATTAAATGACTGTGCATCCATGGCATCTGATTCCTTCATCGTTTTGTTTCACCTGGCGGATTAAATGACTTTGCATCCATGGCATATGATTCCTTCATCGTTTCGTTTCACCTGGTGGATTAAATGACTTTAAATCCATGGCATATGATTCCTTCATCGTTTCCTTTCACTTGGCTGATTAAATGACTGTGCATCCATGGCATATGATTCTTTCATCGTTTCCTTTCACTTGGCTGATTAAATGACTGTGCATCCATGGCATATGATTCTTTCAACTGGGTGATGAAATGACTTTGCATCCATGGCATATGATTCCTTGATCGTTTTCTTTCGCCTGGCTGATTAAATAACTTTGCATCCATGGCATATGATTCCTTCATCGTTTCCTTTCACTTGGCTAATTAAATGACTGTGCATCCATGGCATTGAATTCCTTCATCGTTTCTTTTTAACTGGCTGATAAAATGACTTTGGATCCATGGCATATGATTCCTTCATTGTTTTCTTTCAACTGGCTGATTAAATGACTTTGCATCCATGGCATATGATTCCTTGATCGTTTCATTTCAACTGGCTGATTAAATGACTGTGCATCCATGGGATATGATTCCTTCATCGTTTCCTTTCACCTGGTTGATTAAACGACTTTGCATCCATGGCATATGATTCCTTCATCGTTTCCTTTCAACTGCCTGATTAAATGACTGTGCATCCATGGCATATGATTCCTTCATCGTTTCCTTTCAACTGGCTGATTAAATGATTGTGCATCCATGGCATATGATTCCTTCATCGCTTTGTTTTAACTGGCTGATTAAATGATTGTGCATCCATGGCATACAGTTCCTTCATAGCTTCATTTCGACTGGCTGATTAAATGACTGTGCGTCCATGGCATATGATTCCTTCATCGTTTCCTTTCACTTGGCTGATTAAATGACTTTGCATCCATGGCATATTATTCCTTGATCGTTTTCTTTCGCCTGGCTGATTAAATAACTTTGCATCCATGGCATATGATTCCTTCATCGTTTCCTTTCACTTGGCTAATTAAATGACTGTGCATCCATGGCATTGAATTCCTTCATCGTTTCTTTTTAACTGGCTGATAAAATGACTTTGGATCCATGGCATATGATTCCTTCATTGTTTTCTTTTAACTGGCTGATTAAATGACTTTGCATCCATGGCATATGATTCCTTGATCGTTTCATTTCAACTGGCTGATTAAATGACTGTGCATCCATGGGATATGATTCCTTCATCGTTTCCTTTCACCTGGTTGATTAAACGACTTTGCATCCATGGCATATGATTCCTTCATCGTTTCCTTTCAACTGCCTGATTAAATGACTGTGCATCCATGGCATATGATTCCTTCATCGTTTCCTTTCAACTGGCTGATTAAATGATTGTGCATCCATGGCATATGATTCCTTCATCGCTTTGTTTTAACTGGCTGATTAAATGATTGTGCATCCATGGCATACAGTTCCTTCATAGCTTCATTTCGACTGGCTGATTAAATGACTGTGCGTCCATGGCATATGATTCCTTCATCGTTTCCTTTCACTTGGCTGATTAAATGACTTTGCATCCATGGCATATTATTCCTTCATCGTTTCCTTTCATTTGGCTGATTAAATGACTGTGCATCCATGGCATATGATTCCTTCATCGTTTCCTTTCAACTGGCTGATTAAATGACTGTGCATCTATGGCATATGATTCTTTCATCGTTTCGTTTTAACTGGCTGATTAAATGACTTTGCATCCATGGCATATAATTCCTTCATTTTTTTTTTTGGACTGGCTGATTAAATGACTGTGCATGCATGGGATATGACTCCTTCATCGTTTCCTTTCGCTTGGCTGATTAAATGACTTTGCATCCATGGCATATGATTTCTTCATCGTTTCCTTTCAACTGGCTGATTACATGACTTTGCATCCATGGCGTATAATTCCTTCATCGTTTCATTTCAACTGGCTGAATAAATGACTTTGCATCCATGGCATATAATTCCTTCATCGTTTCATTTCAACTGGTTGATTAAATGACTTTGCATCCATGGTATATGATTCCTTCATCGGTTCCTTTCAACTGGCTGATTAATTGACTGTGCATCCATGGCATATGATTCCTTCATCGTTTCCTTTCAACTGGCTGATTAAATGACTGTGCATATATGGCATATGATTCCTTCATCGTTTCCTTTCAACTGGCTGATTAAATGACTGTGCATATATGGCATATGATTCCTTCATCGTTTCCTTTGAACTGGCTGATAAAATGACTGTGCATCTATGGGATATGATTCCTTCATCGTTTCGTTTCAACTGGCTGATTAAGTGACTTGGCATCCATGGCATATGATTCCTTCACCATTTGGTTTTAATTTCACTTGGCTGATTACATGACTTTGCATCCATTGCATTTGATTTCTTCATTGTTCCGGTTCACCTGCCTGATTAAATGACTGTGCATCGTTTGCATATGATTCCTTCATCGTTTAGTTTCAACTGACTGATTAAATGTTTTTGCATCCATGGCATATGATTCCTTCATCATTTCCTTTCACCTGGTTGGAGATTAAATGACTGTGCATTCATTGCATTTTATTTGTTCATCGTTTCGTTTCACCTTTTTTTTTTTTATGTAATGTTAATACCACGCTTGTTTTAGTACAATACCTTGATATATACCAACAAACAAATGACAAGGACAACAACAAGCAGTAAACTTTCGGCTAGTTAACGAAGAGATCGCCTAGTCCTGATGACTTGCATCAAAGATGCAAAGATGGTTTTATGGCTCGAGTGAACGTTGTTACTGTGCATCTATTGCATTTGATTTCTTCATCGTTTCGTTTCAACTGGCTGATTAAATGACTGTGCATCCATTCCATTTGATTTCTTCATCGTTTCGTTTCAACTGGCTGATTAAATGACTGTGCATCCATTTTATTTGATTTCTTCATCGTTTTGTTTCAACTGGCTGATTAAATGACTTTGGTTCCATGGCATATGACTCCTTTATTCCTTCGTTTCACCTGGCTGATTAAATGACTGCAGTTCATTCATTGCATTTGATTTCTTCATCGTTTCGTTTTACCTGGGTGATTAAACGACTGTGCATCCACGGGATATGATTTGTTCATTGTTTCGTTCCAACTGGCTAATCGAATGACTGTGCATGCCGTTGAGTTTGATTCCTTTATCATTTTGTTTCAACTGGCTGATTAAAAGAGTGTATGTGCTTCCATTGCATCTGATTACTTTATCAATTCGCTTCACCTGGCTAGTTAAAGATGTGACTCATCGTTTCGTTTCAACTGGCTGTTGAAAAGACTGTGCATCCATTGCTCGGACTCCTTAATGGTTTCGTTTTAACTGGCTGATTAAATGACTGTGTATCCATTGCATGTTATTACTTCATCGTTTTGTTTCACCTAGCTAATTAAATGACTGTGCATCCATTGCATGTTATTACTTCATCGTTTCGTTTCACCTGGCTGATTAAATGACTGTGCAACATTGCCCTGCTTTTTCACTGTTTTTTTTTTTAATGAAATGTTAATACCACGCTTGTTTTAGTGCAATACCTTGATATATACAAACAAACAAATGACAAGGACAACAACAAGCAGTAAACTTTCTGCTAGTTAACGAAGAGATCGCCTAGTCCTGATGACTTGCATCATAACAAAGATGGTTTTATGGCTCGAGTGAATGTTGTTACTGTGGTTAAGCAAAGCCTATATCCCGCAGTGAATGTCAGCTGTCAATATAAAAGAGGAAAAAATGCAAGACCTTACTCCGAGATTGCTGATTAAAGGATTCTTGGTGTCTTTGGAAACTATTAGTACCTGACATGTCTGGGGGAGTTAAAGAATCAATGCAGTGTGCAGCAGGGAGCTGGATAGCCGTAAAACTTTGAGTATGAATCTTACCTTCTTGTTTTTCCTTTGTTTATTGTTTTCGGACTCTCAGAGTAAAGAGTAACAATTAAGGGAAAAAAAACTTTAATCTGGTGAAGTTTTGGTCTGTAATTGAATGTAGCTAAAAAAGTTACCACTCGACGTGGAATTGATGTCAAAAACGTCTTTTTAGCAAATTTTTACTCAAAATGTCTCTGGCTGGCAAAAAACTGGTGTACGCAATTACTTGCTGGCAAACTAGAAATTTTTTTTTCTATCCTGGCTGGCATTGTCTACCTTCTGCTATTTTAATCTTTGCTGGCTCGTTGATGGACACCATTGATATGGCTGGCTGGGATTTTTATTTCTTAATAGTCCTGCTCGCTGGCAGTGAAGGGCGGGTATTTTTTTCCCAGGATTGTTAAATATTAACCAAGATTGACGTGGGGACACTCAGCTGGTGTTAAGTGTATCGTACAATTAATTTTCTATGAAAGAGTCGTTGGGTACTCCTGATATCTACATATGTACGTGGATAGGACAACCGCCTTAAAAGAATATAGAGACCCTCAACACTGTCACAGATAGATCTAAACAAGAACAACAATTTCTTATTCTCAATATAGATAAGCTCATATTTGACAAATACAAATAAATAAGTAATCCTTTTCATTTCTTCAGTTCTTGAAAGAGGGGATTGAACAAAACGCTACCAATGTTGCTTGTTTAATAGTTACCGTTGTTCGCAATCAATGATAGCAAGAATTTGAAGGACGTCCGAAAGGGCCACTATATCCCTTTATCTAAATCTGAATTCAGCAAAGCACTCAGATTCATCAATTTCTTCAAGGTCAAGATCAGGGTAACTGGGTATGGAAAATCTGGGTTTCTCGAAAAATATTGCTGATACAGTGATATGAATTCTTTATCATCAACCGTTCCATCATTTTGCATCGGGAGAAGAAGAGTCTGCATATCTCTTAACGAGTAAGTAAACAGCAATAGATTTCCAATATTTTGTCCCACTCTAGGTCCAGCATGATTCCTTTCTTACAGTACTCACCTGACAATTCAGGGGGCACTTCTATGTTTCAACATGCAAGTAGAAAAAGGAGAGTTCAATCGAAGAAAATTTATTGTTTCCTCGTCTCTCTTCATTGATGCTATATGAAAATGTTGGATGGCATTTTTTATTTCGCCCTGTCCGTGATTTGTCTTTAAGACTACCCGCTTGTTTAAAACATGAATGGGGAAAGACATAATACTTATCTGGACTAATTTACGTTGTCCCATTCCCTAATTTTATTGGCTATTTGGCAAACATTCTTTGTGAGTTGATATAAATTTACAATCCGTGGTCTCGTATTGTACATTTGTACAGTCGTTTGTGCATTCCATTTTAAACTGGAAAGCTTGGGAACACTTAAGGAACGCTTAGAGAATGCAAAACAGGTTATGTTTCTTCTATCTGGTACTGTACATTTAATTTTCATATAAAATTAAATCTGTTTGTGTCTTCCACTTCTTTGGCAGAAGGCAGTTGTAGCAGTTTTAATGGTTGTTCTTGCCAAGTGAACAATCCTTTGCCAATGACCTACCTTCAGCCTTCCACCGCCATACATTCCTACCACCCTCATTCAAGGCTACAATGTGATCTGATTGACATGGCCCCAAAGAAGCACCGAGGTTTCATGCAGGGTAATCGATGGGGTTATCGATACGTCCTCACTGTGAAGTGTTGTTTTTCGAAATTTCGTTGGCTGTTTCCTTTAAAAAGTAAGTCAGCTGAAGAAGTCCATTCCATCTTAAAGGCCCTGTTCATTAAAGAAGGAGCTCCAGAAGTCCTTCAGACAGATAATGGCGGGGAGTTCATTGCTGAAGTTGTGAAAAAACTCTGGGGATTTCCAGGTGAAGATTGTGCATGAAAGGCCACATCATCCCCAGTCTCAAGGGCAGATTGAAAACCTCAAAAAACAAGTTAAGAAGCTCATGGCAAGATTTCTCCAACGCCTTCCAAGAGAGCTTCAAGCCAATGTGTGGCCAGTACTCCTCTCAGCTATTGCTGATTTACTAAATAACAAGTGGCACAGCTCCATCAATGATGTCCCGTTTAGAATCTGTAAAAACCGAGAGCCTTTGCAGCTTTCAAGCCATGTCATTCCAGATGATGATTTGTGGCTGGATGGTGTTGGGGAAGGATGCTTAGATGACTATGAATTTCATGATGTCGATATGATAGAGTTCAGTAATAATGGACAAGAATGCATTGAGCTATCACAAATCGAAGAATTGGCAGAAGCTATTAAAGTTTCAGAAGAGAGAATATTATCATCATCTTTTGGCACTTCCACTGAACTTTCTGTACCAGTTATCAAGAGGGTACTGCAAGAACACCTTTCACCATCTGCGTTATTGCCAGAAACTCTTGATTTCATTGAAGAAAGTGATTATCCTGAAGGTGCTTCAACTGGGGTTGCTGGAAATGACTTTGAAACTGAAAACATCTCCAAGTTTCTCTCTAGCCTGAGTGAAAGCAACCGATTAACAAGGCTGGATGTCTTGGAGGCCACGGAGCACACTATCCACAAAAACCACAAACGGTTATGCGCAAAGCCAGGGAGCAAGAATTTAAGAAGGGTGATAAAGTCATTTTTCGATGCCCTGCTATAGAGACCTTTAGCAACGAGAACGTTGACGTCCGGGACGTTGACCGGAAGTGTTCATTCACATTTTTCAATTAATGCGCGTGCGCAGGATTGTGCGTCCCCGTAGCCAAATCATTGTCGAGGACATGAGATTGGCATTGCCGGCGTTTGGACAAGAGCGTGAACTTTCAACAGATGGCTGAGACGCCTAACGCCGTGAACGTTTCAAGGAATCTGTAAGTAATGAAACTTTTTATTGTTTTTTTCTATCTGGGTGGTTTCTTGGATGAAATAATGAGCTTGCTTCGTTTTCTTTACGATAAACTTCCAGCGCTCTAGATTGCAAATGTAACACCATATTTTCCATTTCAGCTTTTCAACTAGGGGTTTTCACAATTTTGCACGGACGGCAGACAAATAACTCCATCGCCTTACCACCAAAAAGTTATACCATATTTTTACTGTTCCTTGAATTTGAGTCTTTTTATGGGTGAAATAATGACCTTTCTTTATGTTCTTTACAAGAAACTTTTGGCGGTCTAGAGTACACATGTTTATAAACACTGCTTTTCTCAATTCAGCTATGTTATTTTGTGCAGACGGCAAGCAATATTCGTCGCCCGTTAACAACTCCATCACCTGCAAATCTATTTTCAGTACAAAAGAATATGAACAATGTGAACTGTAGAGAAAAAAAAACCTATGAGAAGTGTCAACTCAGGTATCTGACAGTAATCGCTGTTTATGGTTTAATATTCCCGGCTCGTGGTTTTGAAAAAGTCTGTGAGTTCAGAATGCTTAAGGAATTTTAATTATCTTATTCATGATATTCATTTTTTTAACAGAAGCTGCAAGAAATCTTTTTGCGAACATTCAACCTGCTAGTTTTTAATCTTCGTGTACTCATCTGTGAACTAGAGATTTCGTGACATTTTTCATGCCTCTTAAGAATGTCTCTTTTCGAGGAAAACTTGATTGAACTGGTGAAGCAAACTCAAAAAGGAGGGAGGGGGACTACAGTGGAAACATGAAAGGGGGCAAACCATATGTTACAAGCCAGGCTTGCCCCCTACCCTTCTATCCATCAGGATTATTTTTTTCATTGGTGTCCTGGGGAAATCTGATATGATATATGAGATATTTAAGTTTATGACTTAGTTTGGGAGCTAGACAAGAGCTTACAATTCCCCATTCACCATTAATATGACAAGGCAAATAGCTAATAACAAAAGGTAGTGGTCTTCCCTGGGTAAACCAAGAGCCAAACCATCCATCACTCAACTGCAGCATTTATTTTTGCTTTTGGCAGGACAAAGATAGAGTGGTCTGGGGAAAAAGACATAATTCTCTGTCATGAAGTTTTGTATGTTGAGCCATATTTAGCCAAGGAAAGAACTGCGCAAAGAGCACAGTTATGGCAAAATGTTGCAGACCATCTCAATGATTATGTAATTCCTAAATTTAAAGTTGACAAGAGGTCAGTAAGAGAGCATCTTTTGTGTTTGGTTGAAAAGTACAAAAAGAAAATGCGGGCAGAAGAGCAAGCAGACAATTACGGAAAAGATGGAGGATGCTGCCAATAGTAGCCTGGCAAAAGATGAAGAAGCTAAACAAAAAGCAGCAAAGGAAAAGTAGCAGGCACAAGATGTGCGCCTAAAGGCAATGGAAAGCCTGGCGCAAACCAAAAAGAGGCTTAGCGGAGAAGAAGGCCACACACAACCCAAACGGAGCAGATCCAACGGATGCGAAATGGAAAGTAAAACAAAAGAAAAGGAGCTTGACTTGCTAACAAAGCAGGTTGAGGGAAACTTGCAAAGGCAGCAATAGATGGAACAACAGCATAGTGAAATGATGCAAATGCTCCTCCAGCAACAAAAACTGCAACAGCAGCAAACACAGCAGTTCCAGATGACGCTTGCCACTCAACAACAGCAGACAAACCAATTGCTCCTTGCAGTCCTCAAGAAAAACCAGTAGTCAGAAACTGACTTTTACATTTGTAGCCAAAGTTTTTTTTTATTTAATTTGAATTCAAAATTGGTTTTAACTGTCAATTTAGATCAAGCATTCAGTATTTTTATGCTGTGGCCATAATATTTTATCACTTCAGATTTAATTTATGAGCATTTTCATGTTCATGAAAGTCAAACTTTGAATAATAATTATAATTATAAATTTCATTATGAAATTGAAATTACATTGGTGTAATTAATTCTAATTGTAGTTTGGAATTGGCCAACATGACAGTAAATAATATCGAATTGATCTGTATTATTTACATGTATTTATTGTAAAAAAAAGTTTGTAACTTATTAGATTGCCCTTTTTGAACACCTACTGTCAATAAATATATCATTCACTTACTTAATTATTGTGACAATATGCGACTGTTTAAACTATTAAGCCCTCAGTAACTAAGTGATGAGAGCATGGTCTTCAATTTCTATGACGGAAGTACGCTAGAAGTATTGCCTGACAAAATTGCCAGTTACTTAATTTTGACATTTCCTTATAATTCATTCATTTTGCAGTCAACTCCTGCTTCTCAGGTACATTAAGGCCTGGGTTTTAGGGGAAAATCGTCCAAAATTCAATAAAAAATTATTTGAAAATTTTAAGGGCGTGAATGTGCTACTTTTTCGCTTGTATTGCTTTCAAATACTTTTTTAAAAATTTCCTGATATTTGGCGCCCGCAGAAAAGGTCACGTGACGATTAAACGACATTTAACTGACAATATCATTTGTTTGCATGGCAGGGATGTTTTGCATCAGCGTTAAAATGACAAATTTGCAAGAGGGATAGTTCAATAGATGAGGAATTTGAAACTCACTGGAAAGGATGTCTGAACATTCTATTTTATATTACACAGCCAAAATAATAACTTTTTGGCACGCTCTCGAATGACGTCGTACTAACTTAACTTTTTCTGCAACACAAATGCAACCCTTCCAGTTGGAATTGTGTTCAGTAGGATTCCATGAAGACTAATATCAGTGAACTCGCATTGAAGGCTTGTAACTAATGCTTCTGCAACGAGGTTTCGCAAAGCAGTTTATGTTTGAGCTAAGGTGACATTTTCCTTCTGCATCTACGATACTTACAAGCAGCCGATGTCACTATTGTTATGGCAATTTCGGAAGAAAACAAATTGGCGCACGAATCTGCCAAGTTCTTTTCAGTAGAGAAAAACCTACTACAGCAACCAAACTGAGGCCCAAAATGCGTTTTTTACCCACAATGAGGGTAAGATTTAAGAAATGGTTTAACTTGTTTGGTTTGCGAGATTAATAGCTTCGGTAAAGGGACCGACGAAAGCATTTATGACCGTTTATCATCCGCCGAATAGTTTGACATTATCATGGCTACATTAAATTCTGGCTCAGAAGTGCTTTCTTTCTGATGAATGATAAAGCATTGAAGTAAAAGTTATTTGAAAGATGATACAGTAGTAATTTATGCACTCATATAATGTACCGCTCAGTTAAATGAGCGCCAAACTCAGCCACACTTCTACAAAGTAGTTGTGAAAGCATTCAGTTCGATCTCGTTCTTATAATTAAGATGGTTGCGACGCTTATTTGCCCAACAAGTTGCGGCTTTGCTCGAGTTGCTGCCTTGGAGATCGTCAGAGAAACAACCAAAACCTTAAAGAGGGAAAATGGAGAGGTACAGCGAAATTTAGAGCGCGCTTAATGCAAGAGTGTTATCGACAGTTCAATGAAGTCTTCAAAGACAGAGCTAAGGATTTTGCCATAGAATTTTTGAAATTTCAGAAGAAGATACCAGCCCTCCGAGCAATGTTTAGCAACTGGAAACCCAGGAAAAAAGAAGAAAAGAGAATTATCTGAAAACATTCAGCAGTAAAAACTGGCAAAAAAATAGCGCCAATGAAAAAAAAACCAACACTCCTTTGCAAACTGCAAAGGGTGTTATCATCATTATCCTGAAGTGCAGGCATTACTCCCTGTGAAGTCTAATCAGTTTCTGGGGATGGCAAAAGAAAATCCATTTTTTGTCGCAAGCAAAGAGCGGATCAAGCCATGCAAAGCAACGGAAGTAAAAGACATTGCAAGAGCTCTCTACAGCAAAGTTGACGCTACATTTCAGAAAGTTTGTAGTACATCGTTTGGTAAGGATCTTACGAAACTTCCAGAACTCCAGATTCAGGAAAAAAAAGTCTTTAGCTGAAGCAAAAAGAGAAAGAAGGGCAGCCTACAGAAAATACAAGCAGCAAGTAGAGGGCGAGTGGGAGAAGACTTCCCTTTTGAGGTACTTTACTTTCAGAACAGTCTCAGTTAATCCCCCGGGTTACTCCCCAAATTCAATGGTAGATTTTCAGTTTCTTCCCTCTCCCACACCTAGCTTAAACCGTCGTTCTGTCTCTACTTTCATGAGTCAGAATAAAAAAAAAAAATTTTAAATGCTATGTTTAATAAGCTCTTCATTTGTCTGCTCGATTGATTTTAACCAATCAATCAATCAATCAGTAAATCCTACACACCTTACACTTTAAACAGAGTGTGTAATTTAACCTCAACTACACTGCAACCTATCAAGAAAGATTGAAACTGCTGGTATAATAACTCATTTCATGATCTATATTTTCAAATTTTGGGGGGCATAACATGTTTCCTGGTAACTGTAGTCCTCTTAAGTGTGCAGCAAAATGCCCAATGTAATAAAATTCAGTTATACTGTACGTAAATTCATCTGGGCATAGTTGACATGACTGTCATCAATATTTCAGGTGTCTTGGACAGCGGCAGTCCTATTCAGCAAGGCAACGTGGGCGTCTTGACTCTTCCTTTGAGGCCAAAGAAGCTGCAGTGAAAAGAAAGGAGATCACATCAGAACATGAAGCTACAGCTGCTAAGAAAAAGAAACGCCGTATGGGTAACATTGACGCTGTGACATGGGACAAGAATGCCCTAAAGCTAGAGGTGGAAGCATATGAAGATGAGACAAAGATAAACTGGTCTGAGCTGGCGAGAAGATATGAAATTACAAAGAAGAAGGGGCAAATTGCTAAGAATGGTGGTCAAATTGCTCAAGAATGGCTTATTTCCCAAGGTGTCAACCTACACCGATTTAAACGCCCATCTACAGCTGACCGACAGCCGCGAAGAAAGAAATTGAAAGGACTGGGTGGTGAAATAAGCCTTCCCATGCCACAAACCAATGACAAGATTAAGGAGCGACTCAAGCTCAAGATTCAACAGGGCGAATTTACAGTTGGAGAGCTCATAGTTCCACAAGAGGTGAGCATGTAGTAAATAGCTTCCTCCTCCATGGAACAATTTCCACGAAACACAACCTTACAGCCATAAATACATGTAAATGAAAGAAAGGAAAAAATATTTAAGTTCACCTACCATTATCTTCAGGATATGGCAGCCAATAGCTACATGTATATGTCCCTTAAACAAGCAACTTAATAATAATAATAATAATAATAATAATAATAATAATAATAATAATAATAATAATAATGTTTATTTCTTATATTGCGCAGTCTAACATGCTAGATATGATCGAGTGCACTTGTACCTTCAGCATACTTCTGAAAAAAAATTGTAATCATTAAATGAAGTCTAACACCAAAATGTATAATGTAAGGAACATAAACAAATTTTACAAGTCTACATCTCTCCTTCATGCAAATTGTGAAAAGAAAGGATCATAAGTGACATTTTTGTGCCTTTGTCTGAAACTAAAAATAAAATAAATAATAAAAATACAGTGCACTAGAATGTAATGAATGTATGAAGTTTTAACTAGAATTTGCCATTATGAGTAAACAATGAGCAAAGTATTTTTTTGTTGTTGTTGTTTTTCACCACCCCCCCCCCCCCCCCAACCGAAAGATTCCAGGTTAGCTTCATACTTTGCCTCCCCCCTCTCCCTAGGAATTTCCTATGACCTACCATCGGGTGGGAATGGATTCCTCATAGAACTGCACAATAAATGATATGAAAGTGTTACTAATAGTTTGTTTTCTTCTGTTTTAATTATTAACCATCATGGCAATATAATCTTTTCTTCTTATCTTACATGTAGTATGAAAAGTTGATCATTGGCACAGATGGCCAACTAAAAACAACGACATTTACTGTGGAAGGACGAAAGCAACCATTAGAAAAAATCTGGACGAAGACACTGGAAATGCATGGAAAGTTCATGAAGGTCATGCCTGATGAATACTTTTCAGAAATGTCCAGGGAAGAAGTAACGAGGCAGCTGAAGAAGCTGAATGAGTATAATGAAGAGGATGGCCTCACTAAGATGAGAAAGAGATTGAGAAAAATTTCAAGAACAAGACACCTTCAAATCTGGGACGACCATTCCACCCTAGCAAACACTGGCCACATAATCTATACAGTCAACTGCCTATATGACCCTGCAATTTACATGACAAATGAAGAGTACAAGCAAGCCACAGGCAAGAACATCAATGTACAAGGGGAAGTAGAAAAGCCGCAGGTCTACATCATAGCAAGATGCAGGAGCTGTGATGTAGAGCAACTTGCCTATGTAGAAACACGCCTTTGCTGTCTGCAACACCTACAAAGAAATCTAAAAACCACACATGGCAATGAAATAAAGGATATCATGAGGTTCTTCCATGGTGATTCACCCTCCCGATCATTTGAAAGTGGTCAACAGAAAGGAGGGCACTTCTACTGCTCTAGTTGTGGAGCACATGAAAGAAAGAGTCCATGAGTTGGATTACTGCCTCCGTTGTGGACATGTCTCTCTTTATGACAGACAAGAACTAGTTTTGAAGGGTCCCCTTGGAAAGAGAAACTCTCTTCGGCAACAACCAAAGCCTTTTGGCGGAATGAAAAACGAAGAACTAGAGAACAAATTAATTGGACGAGGGATATATAAAGGGAAGACAACGAAACAGCTGCAAAACCTTTTGGATGAAGAAATGCATGGAGTAAACCGAGTGCCCGCCCTTCTTTTCAGGAATTCAACCACATCACTTGAATCTTTAAATCTTGGGAGTTATGAGGTCATTCCATGTGAGCCAATGCATGACATTGCCCACCACATCGACAATCTCTTAACAGAGCTACCAGAGCACATTGAGGACGAAACTTGTAAGGCAAAGTTACTTGAGGCAGTCAGCTTAACAACCGGAAGGAAAGAAACCAAACGAGCTGTTGATTTCCGCTGTTCCCTAATTACAACAGCAAGCTATGTCCGGGGAACTGCAATTTCAAGAGTGCAAAATTTGCTTGATACAGCAGTTCATATGCAGGACATCCTCTACAAGGATGATGAAGCTAGATCCCCACGCCTGATCCTACGTTATCACAACTACAGCTGGTACCACCACATGCTTTATAAAGAAACTATTGGTTTTCAACTTCGCAAAATGACTGTCAGAAAATTTGATGGCACCTACTTGCATGACCTGACAGCCCATGGCCCAATACAGCTACGCATTGTTTCAGGACGTTCAGCAAATGCAGAAGAAGAAGAGCGGACATTCAACACTGTTAAATCCATCACAAACACCACATCATGCTACCGCCCTGGCCACATCATTAGCAACATATTCATTCGTTTGCAGGCTGAAGAACAACTCGGAAGAATGGAAGACTGTGTGGCAAAACAGCAATCACAGGTCTCGCGTCACATTCACTTCCACCACAAAAGAACACAAAAATCCCAAAGACCCTCATCAAGAAACACTCTTCATCCTGGCAGGCACACTTGGAGAGGATAAGTGACTTTCTTTTACCAGGAGAAGGTGTGTGGTGGTCTCAAGATGATGATTTTGTTGAGTTTTTTGATGCATGTGGTGAGGCCAATTCTCGCGAGGAGGGTCCCACACTCCACCACTTTAGATCTGGTGACTTCAAGAATGAAAAAAACTACTTGATGACTTGTTGGCAAGAGTGTTTAAAAGAAGAAACCATAATCCCAGCAGACATAATTCGCAATGACACCAAAGATGGCAACACTGAAAGAATTTTACCAAACTACTTGACTGGGCCATTGTTTCAATTTCCTGCCCAAAGAGAACTGGACCTGCCACAACCTGAGGCCACAGAACTGCCAGTCCATGATGAGCAAGACCACTGCACAACTACGATTCATTGCATGCCAAGTAATGTGATTCAAGAGCCAGTCTGTGATCTTGAGACAGCTGTAGGCTTGAGGCTGATTGGAGGAGAAGAGACAGTAGCCTTTGAAGACGAGAACTTGCTCCAAATACCCTCAATCACAAACCAACAACAATAAACTGGTTAGTTTCATTTATAGACCCGGTCATTTAAATTTAACAACTGGTCGTGTATTAGCACTTAGTGCTAATACACATGACCAGTTGTGGTAAACCTAAAGTATGATAATTATACTTTAAGGTTTACCATACTGATCACTAAATTCTTATAAGATTATGGTATGTGAACGATCAGCAGCTTAAAAATTTTATTTTACTCCGTTAAAATAAATTTAGGAATAAATAGGCTCAATTGTAAAAGATAATATTATATATATAATTATATAAAAAGGTATTGTTCTTATAATTTTACCATGAAAAGGAGGGTGCTTGTTACAGAAGGATTGTACCAATAATTATGTCTGCCTGAAGTATTTATCAGGGAATTAATGCACTCAAATCCGAAAGGGGTACTATATCCAAGCCCAAAAGACAAAAAATTCATTTCAACTTGTTTGTTTTACAAGACATAGTGAGAGTTCCCTTAACTCATCTCAGTGGGCTTTAAGGAAGTACTTGGGCTTTGATTTCGTGTGGCAATTATTAATTTTTATCTCTTCTGTTACCTTATTTGCAGCCAACGAATATAGAGTCCTAGAGCAAATTGACACCAATTCCAAATCTCATGGTTCTTCCACTTTGCGACAGGAAAAGCAGGAGTTAACGCAAAAGCATCAAGTAAGTGGAACAAAAACAAAATATTGAGAAAAATTCAAATGTCTGTGGAAAAAAATGTCACATCCCCCCAAGATATAAACCACAAGGTTTCTCAGGCTTGGTGAAATAACTTGTATCAAATTAAACACTTTGATTCACAACCCTAACTTGATTTTTAAATTTCTTCTTCTGTAACTCAAGAATGTGGAGGTACCAATTCCCTAATGTACTGCATTCAATTTCACTGTCCCCTTTAATTTGCTTGTTTTCTAACACAGGAGAACGTAGAGAAGGATGCCACCTCATTACAAACCAAGCTTTGTAAAGCAGTAGCAGTTGTACTTGGGGTGACGCCAGAGGTCCAAAGGTTAGATCGAGCAAGAAGATCCCATACCTCCAGCCCAAACAACAAAGAAATAGCTGACGACTATTTGTCTAGACTTGCCATTGTGCAGTCAAAGGTTTTGCATGAACATCGCATGCTTAAAAAAAAGATTTGATGAGTGGGAAAGGGAATTCTTTGTTACTCATAACTGTTTGTTGGCTTCACCTGAAGATATTACAAATGATGCAGTAGCAGCAGAGATAAAGAACCAGCTAAAATATGCAACAGCTCTATTAAAAGAATGGAAAATAGAAGCTTTGTGCTAGACAAACTGTAAATCTCTTTTACACTTGTATAATATCAAGCTTAGCAATGACCCTGATCATGACATTTCGCCTTTTTAAAACTGGTTTCATCTAATGTAAGCTTAATTTTTTCAATGTTTACCAAAGTTTGTCTTCCAGTTGTTTTACACAATGCTTGCATATTTGCAGAATGTAGATTTACTTTAATAAATAGGTAAGCGAGAAACGTATGAGGGAAATATCTACACACGTGTAAGCTAATTTATCTTGAATAAACCAGTTTATTATGCTGAAGACTTATATTAATGTCACTTACCAAGCATGGTGCCACATGAGGGTTGAAACGACTTGCTCACACATAGAACTGTTTAAAATGCTCCATTCATAGCTCCTCTCTCGCAGAAAATAACATAACAGCATCTCGTCGTATTACGGAGCCATAAGAAGTCGATTTGCGTTCGTGTAAAGTCTACGACATAGGTTGATTTTCCGCATCAAAAATTTCCGCTAATTCAGCAACAAACAATTGTTTCATGACTTGATTTCAATCGACTAGAGAGTACATTTCCATGACGACCGCCATAGCAACATAATAAATCTTTTTTTGCGCACGCTTCTCAAAGAGACCACTGGCCAACAAGCTTGCCAAACTTGTTCCCAGTTTTTCTCGTCTTAGAATTATGTGTAAACTAGCACTCTGGAAACTAGAGTTTAACCCATATTTGGTCATAGTTACCTATTCACTTTGGTGCGAAATCTTGCCGCGTATAAAACAACATAGTCAATAATGTCCGCAAAAGAAGCACATGGACTCATGTTTTGTCAAGCTGCTGGACTGCCTCAGTCTGCAGCTGATGGTGCGAGTGTCCCACTTGCTGACGGTCGGCAAAGCAAGGCCCAGAATGCTCAAAGCGGCCACGAATCAGTCATCCCCCAAAGAAAATTCCGAAAGAACACAATAGAGGAGCTACGCAGAAAGCGGCTGAGGCGAAATATTGCTCGCAAAAATAATATGCGCCAAGTGACAAGAAAGGAAAAGCGTGCACTCATCACGGCCAAACTAGAAAAGCACTTTGAAGCAACCCACAGCCACGAAATCAATGAATTCGCTGCAAAAAGAAAAGCTGTATTTTTTTGGAAAAATGGAGAGAAACACAGCTTCAACCTCACCAAGATTGCTCCAGGTGATGAATGGCCGGTAATAAGTTTCAAACTTTGAAAATATGTAATGGCACCTGACCGCACAGTAAGAAGAATATGATACAACAACAACAGATTACCAAAGATCATACCCCCCCTCCCTTACAACCCCCCCTCACCCCCCAAAATGCTAATAATGCAAAATAACTATACATTAGTAATTGCATCAAGCTCATTGGAAGATGGTGAATCTTAATCTGTCAGCCAACTGTCAGAAACATTCTTGGACTTCTTTTGATTTCTTGATCCTAATAAAATATAAGGGCCCTCCCTCAAAAACCAGAGGACCAAGATTGTGGTTGATTTATCACTGCATTGTTAGTACTGGTCATTGAATACTGCTGAATCACTTACCGGTAATAATGCTATTTATTTAGTCATGTGTTTAGCCTGAAGCAAATCAATCGACATCACCTAGCTCATGCAAGCGATGGTGAAGTCCTTGGAGAGGGTGTTTTTGGTGTATGCACAAAGAAAACCTACAGGGGAATTATGGTCGCTGTAAAGCAATTTAAAGAGAATGTTCGCCTCTCACTTGTTAGACACGAGGCATCTGTTCTTGCTAAAATGGAACACCCAGGTAATCTCCCATACTGCAATTCAACTTAAACTAAAAAGCAGCTGTATGTGGCTATTGTTAGACTCCTTTTTTTTATTTTTTTCAATTAGTTAGTCTGCAAGCTATTGTTAAAGCTGTTCATCAGTCTAAGACAATGCACAGTGAGCTAATTTTCTTCCTTTTTTTTACATTTTCAGGTTAGCCTCAGTCTGTTGTTTGGATACTGTATTGAAGCCAAACCATACCTTATCATAACTCAATTCCATGGGATAGAGGGTCACTGTGTAACCTTCAATTCCCTAGTAGTAAAAAAGATTAATGATCCCCAAAGAGAATGGTGCAGAATTATGTATGAGTGTGCAGATGCTTTACAATTTATTCATTCTAAGGAATACCTCCACAATGATCTAAAGGGTGACAATGTGATTATAAATGAAGCCCATAATAGTTTACATCCTGTAATTATAGATTTTGCTAAATCTACAACACTAGCCAAGGGCAAAGTCTACAAGCTATCCATAAAAGACCAAGAGAAGTACAGAAAATTTCATAAGCATATAGCTCCTGAAGTTGTGAGGGGAACTCACCCACAGTCTCAGCCTAGTGATGTTTATGCATTTGGGCTACTACTGTCTTTACTGTGTAAACATAAGCCATACAAGCCTCTTCGTAAATTAGCCTTCTCCTGTATAAATGGCACTCCAGAGAAAAGACCCACAACACAGCATTTGGTAGCTGAATTGCAGTTGCAACATGCAAAGTGAATCTTACTATTTTCAATTAATTGTTTAACCGTTATTTTAAAGAAAGAAATTCAATTCTTATACCATTCACATTGTTATTTCTATCCATCTTAATTTCCCCAAAATATATCTGAAAAAAATTAAATTAAATTTTTTAATTTAAAATTAAATTTGTGAAAAACAGTTTATGTTTAATAATACCAACAATCTTTATGCCGGGAGCCCACATCACAAAAGTGATATTCAGTGAGGCCCTCATCAATTAATCAACCCATTTATATTGTATGATTATCAACTTTTAATCACACCGGACCGCAAGTAACAAAAGCTCATCGAGGCTGGCAGAGAAAGACAAAAATGAAATAACCAATATATTGAAGAGACATACACTAGAGGAAATAAAGCAGTACAATATACTAAGAGATTGAAAGTAATTACTTTATAAAATAAATCATTAAATAAATAAATACACATATATGTGTTTATAGAACACCACTCAAGATTTGTCATTTCATAAGCTCGACAGCTGCCAATTACTCTAGTAGAATTTATAAATAATAATTCTTATAACCTAGAGTTGTGCTGATGATATTCTTATTTCATGCAATAATTTGATATTGCTATGACATTTATTTGTTAATTGAATATGTCATTAATTGTTATTTCAAAGAAAGAACTACAATCTAGAATGATTTCATATTTCTGGTACTATTCTGTTAAAGATTTCTGTACAACTTCCCCCAAAAAATGAATAAAAGTGAAAAATAATTCATGTATAACACAACACACAATGATTTATTATTTCAGAGGGAATGTGGCTCCCAAAATATATCAGTTTTAACCAACAAGAAATTTGTCATGCATAAAAAAAGGATGACATTTTCTTTTGGTGTTGTTTACTAATTTCTTCATATTATAATATATGCAATACAAATGTCCCCTTTCAACAAAGCTACCTAGAATACAGGAAGTTGCCACTTTTTGGACATTGTTGTTCGTGACCTTACACCTTTCCCCCCCCCCCCCCCCTTCAATCCTTAGAATTTTTCAGTTTCAGTTCAGTCTATTGTTTTGCAATAAAAAGTGTTCAAATATGAATTATTATTTTTGGTAGAAGTGTGCAGCTCGGTTCCGCTAACGCTCGCCTTTTTTCACGTCATACACGTTGGGGACACACACACTGGTATCTTCTATAGGGGAGTCAACAATGCAGTTAAATCTGTACCTTTGCCAGCAGTGGTCTCAAAGAGCTCAAACTGTTTCAACATTTGATCACTCATTGTAAACTAGTCCAAGACATGCAACCCATACATCTAAAAGAATAAGACTAACATATATCTTATTACATTTTACATACAACCAACACCTTTTCATGCTTTCATTAACCTTTCAGCAGGAAAGGTGCAGTTCAGGGTAAGGGGATGTTTGCTTTTATACATGATTTTTTACAAAAATTATGCCATGGTACTCTCTCATCACTATGTACTAGTTTACCCAACACCAGTCCAACATATGACCTACCAGTATGAGCCCCATCAGTTATGTTGGTCACAGTAGCTAAAGTGTATCAGGGTTATCATCATCAGTGGACATAATTCGCTTCAGTGGAAAACATTTATCGTCAAATTTAAAGAGCATACTCCTTAATAATAACAATTTTAATTCGACTTAACAAATGTGTGTGGCTAAAAACGCATATTATAAACTAGGATATAGTTGGAAGAAATAATGGTTACAAGAAGGAACTGTACTTCATTTTTTGAGCCAAAGAAGTGCAGGATTTCTGCGGCCTTTCTTGTACAACTAGAGTGCTTTCCCACTTCAAAACCAGTATTAATAAAGCCTAGTCACTAACATGTCGCAATAACGCACAACGATGCCATTAATTTCTAACTCTCGCATGGATCGATGAGTTTTTAGTGATCAAAGAATGTCTCAAAGCCGAATAAACGCTGCGTGAAAATATACGTCTATTAAGACCGGCTGTTGCTTTTTATCTCTGTTCTTGGAACCAGTAATACGTGATCATTAATTACCTATCGTTAACGGACTTCCCTTGAATCGTGAGTAACACAAATACGGCCACAAATACAAAATTTCACAACTGAAGCTCAAACAACATTTCCATATGGCGCTGGATTAACGCGAAACCCGCGAGTTGACGAAATGTGATCCCAAACAGCTCGAGGATGCACGCGACTCCGCTGGGGGCAAAAATCGTCTTTGATCCAGGCCTTAAATTACCTGAGTTTAATGGATACCTTTAGGACCTAAATTTGGTGTGCATAATAAACACATAGCATACAGGAGTTAGTTTCATCTGTAATAGGGTATGCATTATAGAGAGGTGTTCCGAAGGCTGGATTTGACTGTAAAGCAGTGGGAAACAATAAATTATTAGGAGTCTCCATTAGGTGGCCTGACACCTTGTACCCATGCATTATTTATCGTTATTTTTAAACCACTGGCACTGGGTAGCCAAAATTTCAACTTAACTGTGAAGACTCAATTTTGGGGTTAACTGCGTATGTGTTGCATTTGACAAAGTTCTTGATCCAGAAAAACAATTTCCCAGGGAGGGTATTTTTCCAAAAGTGTTACCATTATACATTGAAAAACAAACATTTTAGCACATAACAAACTGATTGCTAAGATGGAATATGATACTTGCACAATCTTCACTTGACAAAATAAATAATCACTGTATATGAACCATATTTGTTTTCTCAAAGCCATTTTTGGACACATTAACTCACGTCAGCAGTGCAAATTGTAGAGCACGCAGAAACTGTGTCGAGATACCTTACTAACTCACATTTACTGTTGACCTTTAAGGGTGGTGCCTACTAATACCGAAAATTTTTGCGCGGTTTATGACCATCTGGAAAAAGCAGATCTTAGCAAGGGCTATTGAAATCCAAAATGAAAATTGTTCTAAAAAGCAGTAAAATACAAAGCAATGCATGGTGGTTATTTTTTTTCAAATTGAAAAATGTATGGTTACCCCCAATTTTTGTTTTGGATACCAAAAGCACTTGCTAATTTCTGCTTTCTCCGCTTGGTTTTTAACCGCACAAAAATATTCCTGTATTAGAAGGCATCATCCAAAGGAAAACCTGAGTATCTCGAGATGCACAGTAACAAAAGCAGGCACCGTCCTTAAGCAAAATACTCTTCCAAGGATGGTGGGTCAATATCAAAAAAAGTATGATGTGTTGTTTCCATATTAACATGTTAAGGCATTTCTCCTTAAAGCGCTCACGATATAAAGTTTACCAATTGTGCTCAACCCAAGCTTAAGATTTTTTTTTAAAGTCTAGGAATTTAAAAGAACTGACAATGTCTCCAAAAATCCACTCAACAGATGAACGTACTGAGGACATTGATTTGTTGAACTCCTCCATCTCTGCAGTCAGGGCAGCATTTCGAAATGGGGCTTGCAAGTGTACATGAAGGGGATACGCGGGATCCCCATATATACACATGGGATCACCATGTGGTGAGTAAGCATTCTGCTCCAAGACCTCTAACAGGCCTGATTCTTTCAGCATTAATGCGTCATGTTTCTTCCCCTCTGAAACAATCAAACATAAGAATGAGTAGAACATCACGGATTGAAGGAGCAATTTTTGTATCATAAATAAGTCAAGTCACTCTCCCCCACCTTACAACTTCCTATTCACTTGGTGATGTTTCGTACCAGAAAGGAAGCATTCAAATGTACCCTACAAGAATAGCATTTTTTATTTTATTTATTTTTTACTGTTGAAAATTATGTGCTTATGGTTATATATGTCTCATTCAATGCATTTAATATTGAACCTGTTTCAAAGATGTTTCTCTAAAAAAACTTTAAAATATCAACAATGTCACGAACAGCACTAAACAGTGACCAAAATAGTCAATCACGATTTTTTTGTCAACCTCTTAAAACAGTTTATGACTTAATCTACTTTCGATTGCGACTAACTCAAGAAAACATCAATGAAATTCGGACCATGGAGGAAACAGTTGTAGGCGTTTTCATCTTTTGCGTTTATCTTGATCTCTCTCTCTACTAAACACGTTTTTTTTTTTTATGAGAAATAACCTAAATCAGATAGTTAGCATCGCTTAAATTATGGGCAGAAACATTTACTGGAGCATAAAAGAAACTGAAATCTTTAAGCAGCCCTATTAAGCCCTAGCTCAAGCTGCCGAGTCAAGGTACAAAATAATAATAAATTAATTAAAATAAATAAAAGCAAATAACGGGAGAAATAACTCCTGACATCCGCTCTTTAAATATGGACAGAAAGTGTAGCGAAATATTTTATTCGGGCTACCGGAAGGAAACCTCTAATACTTAAAACAGGCAATCAAAGACCCTATCAAAGAAACATTCCTGGTAAAATGAAAAATCACATACCTACTGGTCCGTACATGTTAGCAGTAATTCCATTTGGTAAGGTGACCGACTGAAATTTTAATGCGTGTACTCGCTTGTGACCATTGTAGACGACACCCTGATGCTGCTGTGGTCAGCAAATCGGCCGAACAGTGCCGTCGACAAAACCAAAACAATTTTGTAATGCTACACCTTTCCTGGAGACTGCCTCGACATATTGCTGAAGACCAGCCTGGCTCAAAAGAGAATCATTCCAGTGTTATGCGGTGGTGGTGATTTTCGTAGATCAGCCGCCAGCCACCAGTGACTGCACCAAGGGTACCAGAAGCTGGATCGTCAAGATCAATCTCAAAGTCAGTTCCAAGCTCTGCACCTCCTTCAGTCAGTTCAACCGCCAGCCACCAGTGACTGCATCAAAGGTACCAGAAGCTGGATTGTCAAGATCAATCTCAAAGTCAGCTCCAAGCTCTGCACCTCATTCAGTCAGTTCAACCGCCAGCCACCAGTGACTGCACCAAAGGTACATGTACTTGAAGAGTCTGGATCTTCAAGATCAACCTCAAAGTCAGTTCCAAGCTCTGCACCTCCTTCAGTCAGTTAAACCGCTAGCCACCAGTGACTGCACCAAAGGTACCAGAACATGAGGCTGGATCTTCATGATTAATCTCAGAGTAAGTTCCAAGCTCTGCACCTCCTTCAGTCAGTTCAACCGCCAGCCACCAGTGACTGCACTAAAGGTACCAGAAGCTGGATCTTCAACATCAACCTCAAAGTCAGTTCCCAGCTCTGCACCTCCTTCAGTCAGTTCAACCACCAGCTCTTCAAACCACCAGCCACCAGTGACTGCACCAAAGGTACATGTACCCAAAGAGTCTGGACCTTCAAGATCAACCTTAAAGTCAGTTCCAAGCTCTGCACCTCCCACAATCAGTTCGACAGCTTTGGAAAGAAATTCTTTGAAAGAGCTACAGGTCAAGTGTTTGGAAGATCTAGAGATGATAAGTGACCAGTGTTGTGAATTGTCAGAGTATATAGCGCCTGTGAGTAATTTAATACGCCAAATTGAACCTTCCCAAGATGACTCTACAGAAAGGAAGAACCTAGGATACTTCTTGAAGATAATTGGCAAGCATGCAAAAGGTAGGCAGCGTCAAGTAGGTTTAAGCAATAGTGGTGGAGGTAAAGAAGTGATGCAGTTACTGGGGTACAGCTCATTCTGTGGACTCTGTGCAATGAATAATGCAGTTGGTATTACTAAAGAACGGCCCCCTGTCTTTGAATTGTTTGACCTGGATTTGGCAGCAGATATTCTGTGGCTACAGCAAGTGTGTGAAGTTGGTTGTGGGTTTTCTTTACCTTAAGAGCCGATGCATTACCATGACGGGGATTATAGTATTTTCGCCACGGAGAAGGCAGCACTTCTGAAGAACTGTTCATTCCAGAGAATGGATGTGGCCCTAAGGGCTCTTGCTGATGGTGCTGCATTGCAGGCTCTTGATGACCAAAGCCTCCAGCAGTTTTATTCTGTAGTTTGTGGATTATTTGGAGTAGATGAGAAACCAGCGCTCATACTAAGAACGAAAAAATATCACTATGTGGCACTTCACTTTAAACAAAATGACATCTTACTCTTGGATAGTCAGAGGGCTAGCCCACTTTCTTTGTCCCTTAGAGGTGGACTTCACTTCATTCAGTGAGAGGCATACCAAAATCCCGACTTTGCTGCTCTGAGCCTACGAAAGTCACGTACGTGCAGTAATCCAGTGCTGGTGGATAACTTGCCTGATGTGGAAATACTGGAAAACTTCCAGTGCACATTGGAGGAGGTGTGGGACTCAAGCAGCATCATTACTGATCACACTATCATCTCTACTCAGCACGGTCAAGTCAAGGGTAGAGATTTGCGAACTCTTCAGCCAGGGAAGCAAATAAATGATGTCATCAACTACCATTAGTTCGTTTTTGATGAGCCAGAAGAGTGTGTACATTGCAAGCACCTTTTAGCTGAACAGCTGTAGCCAAGGAAGACTTGGGGGAATAAACAGTTGTGACTTTAACAAATGTGAAAAGTTTATTTTTCCCATTCACTGCCCTGGTCACTGGTGGTGTGTCATGATTGACAAGTCGGCTAAGATCTATGGCGAATATGACTCTCTTTGCCGAGATCGCAACAGCAACTATGTCTTTGAGCTCTTGTGCACTGTCTTCCAAATGGCAAACATTGACTTGACGTCGCTTCGAAAGTTACACCAAGAAGAAAGAGAGTGTATACCTTCACAAGAGCAAAACACAACAGAATGTGGGGTCTTTCTCTTAGGATTAATGTGTGCCTTTGTCAATGGTCTGAGCTTCAACTTTGACCTAAAGGATGTGTCATTTCTTTGTCCTTCGTTTGCGAAAATTCTTATGAATGGGCGACCACCTTTCAACTCGCAAGCTGCAAATGCAAGCATTTGTGACCAAGAAGTCAGACCAGTGGCCACTGGGTCCCAGGTCCCAGAAGCTGTTTCTTTGCCTGTTCATCCTGCCAACAGTAACCAAGTCCTCAGTGGATCTACCATTGAACAAGAACATGTTGGCACCCTGCAGGATGATGACAAAATGGAAGATGATCCATTTGAATTTCCTCCTCCTCTCTCCACTAGACCTAGCAGTGTTGGATGATGATCCATTGTCAAATAATAAAGAACATGATTCAGGTTGTGCAGATTTGAGTAAAGTACATTGTTGTTTGCAAACTATTGCATCATAGGAATGAATATTTTAAAGGATTTGTTTAAAACTATTCTTAGTTGTTATCTGCAGGCCTTTGAAACTTAATCTATCGATTTAGGTGGCTTACTACAGCGTTTGTAAAATGCGGGCTTAACGTGCGCGCTCTCCAACTCCCATGACACAATTTTTTCAGGAATTTTCAAATAAGGCAAAATTCCCCAATTTTGTCATCTGCCAAATTTCTACCTTAGCGAATTTCGTTTTCTTCCCTGTAATTACTTATTTTTGGCCACTTTCCAAATCCTAATATTTTAAAGTGGGGTCGTACAGCAAGATTTAGAGCCAGACAACTCTAAACATTTAGTTTCCAGGCCCCCACTAAAGTCTCATCCTTTTGTTGTTGACTTAATACTTTTTCTTGAGTTTGATTCAAGGCCTTCTTTCACCACAAAAAACTGTAGTAAGCCACCTTATTTTTGAAATCTGTCATTTAAGGAATGCAGTTTGTTTTTTCTTCATTTTTAAGCCTACAACATTTCCTGATGTCTACAAATTAAACTACAGTTGAACCTTCGGTAAGCGACCACCTAAGATGTCAAGGCTTGGTGGTCACTTGGTGGTGGTCGCTTACAAGAGATCAGACCACAAGGGGTCTAAATTTTGAGCTCATTAGCATAAGGTGGCTCCAGAGGTTAACCCCATGTGCCAATGCTCATTTAAACTCATTTAATAACTTTTAGTACCCACAAAAAAAGTTTTTTCAGTTTTTAAGAGAGGTGGTGGCAAGGGAAGGTTTGACTGTAATCACTTTGCAAAAAAAATTAGTGATGACAATGTTTTGTTGCTAACTACCTTTCATCTGAAATAGATATCAAGTCAGAGTAGTTATGTGACGCAACTTTTACATTTTCATCTTTTGGTTTTGTTTGTCTCAAGTGCTTTCTCTTGTTTTGTGTGGTTGCACTGTATAAGAATTTTTATTGGATGCTTTGTTATTTCATGGAAAAGTACACAAATAGCTCAGGAAAGGTAACTCATTATCATATTTTTCTTTAATTTTAGTTGATGGCAATGGTAATGGTGCAGGTTTTGAAGACGAAAACGATGCAATCCTGCGCGACATTCTAACGGCTCCTCAATATGCAGACAGTGAGGTATGCAGAAAATAGCATCACAGTTGCATGCCACAGTTAATCAAACGTTATATTGCTCAGTACCAGAAAATATTCATAACCACCTCCCTTTCCACAAAAAAACCCCTGTAAATTCGAGGGCGGAGGGGAGTTCAGTTCAGAGGAAGCAAAAGGGGTTGGGGTGTTGAGAAGCGACAAGAAAGAAGACACAAGAAAAATTTCAAAGCATTGCACAATCAACCCAAAGCATGAAGTAATACTAAGACGTAACAATAACCTGCACCCCCAACTTTGGCTATCAGACATTTGTTCAATTAGCCGTGAAATGACAATGAGATTTGAAAATGTAGTGAGCCTTTTCTACAATGTGAAACTGATCAATGGGCAGTCTGTGCTTTGCAGCCCTTGGTATTGCTGAAAGGGCACTTCAGCACATTCATTTCATAGAGTCCAAACATGAAAAGGAAACAAAGGTTTATACAGAATACTGTACATATTTTCAGTCTACTAAATTAGGGGTGTTTTTCCTTCTCCGTCTCTGGTCCGTCAGAATACTTCTAGTCTGCAAAAAGGGAAAACTTATAAAATAATAAGAAAATAGAATAAAAGGCACTCATGCATTTAAAAGTAAAATGAGTATAGTCTACGAAATTTCCCAGTTCATTAGGAAACTAAAAAATTGTCCAACAGCCATGGCATGCATGCATGCAGACTGATGTGTACGATTCATCTGTTCTTCTACGCTTTAATCTTTCTGCGATCAGCTCTGTCGTTTCATCACCAGCAGCCTTACTGAGGTATTCATTCTTTCTTTCCAAAATATCACCGACAATGCGTTCCAATTCGTCTTCAGGTATTTCTTTACCAATATCCTCAGTGTAATCCTTGCAGACAGCCCCACAAACGTAGCAACGTGGTAGGCACGTTGATGGCCTCATTACTATTGGTGATGACACCTCGCAGGCTTGCGCATAGTTACCGACGGGTTGCATTCTTCGCCACTGATCGCAACACCACGCAACCAGCTTTTCTGTGGGTTTTTTGCCTTTCATCTAACTGCCACATGCCTTCTGGGCCTCTTCATTTTCACCCAACATATCTGTTAGGTGGTGGTAAGCGGGAAGACTTAAAAGCTTGCACAGAAAATGGGCGATTATTTCATGTTCGCATGCAACAATTCTCAGCTTCCGAGCCCTTTTCAGGTGAGTGGTACATTTCGCCGACATTAACAAATACTGCCATCTTGCAATATCGTACAGAGGCCTTAGAAAGTGCAACGAGCCCCCTGGCATGTTTATATAGAAAGATATTTCCCTCTGAAATCTAAGATCAGCGACAATTTCTCGGACCTTTCCTAGTAAATAATGTTTCCGGCTGATTTCCCCAGGTGATAAAGGATATATCGTAAATGTGTTAAAAATCGCAAGTTTGTTTCTGTTGACAGATTGATTGTTTCACAGCAATCCAATCACTGGATAAGTCACGAGCACGTGCTGCTGGTTAACCTGCAATTAACTTGGTGCATCGTTGAGAAAATGGAGGAAGCAACTACAAGTTCGTTGACTACGAGTTTTTCTGCGGGAATTGAATTGCCAAATGTCCGGGAAAAAGCTCCCTGTTATGCTTAGGAGTTTGCTGGATGTAGCAATTTAATCATTTGGTTCCATGAAAGAACGTTGTGCAGGGCAACGTGTGCAGTCAACAGAAGTTGTTGATGGAGTTTGCCTACTGTTTGGAAATCTAATTCTCCATGCTAAAAAGGAAGTTCAGGATGAATTTGAAATGCAGCGAACAAGATTTGGAGGATGGAAGCCTGAACTCCCACCAACGGAAGAGCTTTTTAAATTCGTTCAGTCCTGTCTAAAGTCCATGTGCTTATTCTTCATTTAGATTCACCGTTGAGTTCTGCATTTGTTAGTTTGAAAGCGTTTGTCTTTAAATCATATATCTCGAAGCGCGTTAAAAGTTCAACATAAAGATTGTGCGATTTCAAAGAGCACACGTTTCTCAAAGGTTTGCGTATGTTCAAATCTTTTTGTTAATGGCGTTCAAAATGGTGTCCTTTGTTTCGAACTTTATGTATTAAATAGCTTCGATTGGATTGCTAGAGATTTTATGAAACTCAACGTAACATTTCTTAATTACGTTGCAGGTATTAAGCACTTACTTTATATGCATGGAGGAACGCTGGAACCTCCCAGAGTCTGAGTGTTGCAGGCAGCGTCGGCACAAAAAATGTGAGAGGCAGTGGCGCAGGACGCTAGTGACAAGTTCAAGCAAATGTGCCCACTGCCAAGCAGATTTCCAAACAGCCTGGACGAATGAATATATTGAAGAAGTGGACCAGTTTATGGCTGAGTGCAGAAGAATGGTAAGTATTTTAAAGCATTATGTGCTATTCCTTATGTAAGCTTGTTTCTAGTTATGTGCCGTAAAAGTAATTCCAAAGTATTTAAGCGCACGATACAATGAATTGATCTGATCTTGTAACACATGAGCTCAAATATCCATACGTACTCAGAGGTGTATGTGTGAATGATGATTGTAGTTATTGATGAGGGTTCTACTTTCGAGACTCAATTGAAAACTAAGTAAAATTATTTTAAATTATTTTTCCTTTACTGGTTTGTGGTACCCTACACCCAGAGAATGAAATTCGTTGGAACTGTGTCCTATGTACATATTTTTACAAAGCGAGAAAGAAACTACATAAAGTTGAAATATACAGCCTATTTAAAAAATTGGTTGAGTGTAATTGCGAAGAATGCCACTGTAATCATTGTCTAAAATCATAAAAAAAACCTAACTAAATACTATTTATTACCGGGAGGAGAGTAGTTTAATTATTGTGTTTTAATTTTCTTATTACCTTTTAAATGTTGAAAGTTTTCAAATTCAAATTTTTCAAATTTTAATTTCTTATTTCCGATTAATGTGTAAATATATTTAAAATAGCCTTTTTCCTATTATTATTATATATTACATTTTCCAAAGTCACGTCAAGTTAAGTTTTTTCATACAGCCTGTAAGTATTTATCGTAGGTATAGGTATCGTAGTACAGATTCGTTGGAACAGATTTTGTAATATTCATTCTTATATTAAAGTGCCCCTAACCCTTCAATTTGTTTTCTTTTGGTAGATTTCCATATCTTTCAAGAACTCATTTTCGAAAAAATTTTTGAGAAATATTGAATCCTTTTTTTTTTTTACGGGCGCAAGAAGTGAAGGCAGTCTTGTCGATATTTTCACCTATCATTCGCATTAATCCCCTACTTGGCCAAATGCGTCCAAACATGGAGCGTGACGAAAGAAAAGGACATCGTGCAAAAATATCCGAAGATTCGCCGTAATGCTTCAATTGTAAACAGAGAAAATGGTTGAAAAATGTGTGGTTTTTAGATGCAGCAACTCTCGAAATGTAGAGAAAGGAATCAGCATGCATAAGATTCCTTCTGAATCCTCCTAATGTCCTTTTCTTATGTCACAGCAAAGAAAGTGTCAAATATTGAACGCTTCTCATTGGCTCGTTCCTAATAAGCCGACGAGACAAAAATTTGTCCAGCGGGGCTTTAAGTGCGCAAAAAATTTAAAAATTTTGGTTACTTTTAGCGCTCGTAAAAAATTAAGGATTCAATATTTCTAAAAAAAATTTTCGAAAATGAGTTCTTCACAGCTATGGAAATCTACCAAAAGAAAACAAATTGAAGAGTTAGGGGCACTTTAAAGTTTATTCTTCTCTCACAATCAGTTGTCTCCTTCACTGTCTCCTTCAAGGGTTAAAAAAGTTTCTTGAAACATCAAGGAGTAAATGGTTCCATACACCAGTCATGTAAAAATGCTTGTTGAATAACAGCCTTGATCCAAAACTCATCGCATATCTTCAATTTCAGAATCTTGTTAAGTTGACGCGTAAATTTCTTTTCGTCGAGAAAATAAAATGAAGGCACTTTCAGTTCTCCAATAGTAAATTCCATTCCATTTTCCTCCCATGATGATTCAACTGTTTTCCAAGGGATGCTTTCATGACAAACATTGTCCCACAGTTCATTCAACTCACAACTCTGTCTTGTAACTGTAAACGTCTCAGTTGTGAATTGAGCGCTTCCATAACCAATGCAAACAGTTGTTGTTTCACAAAGTTTTCCATCGCTTTAATTTTTATGCAAAGAACTCGCTTTTATAGGAAAACGTTAAACCAGTAAAATCAACTTATAGGGACCGGTTTGATGGGTTTGTCTAGTCTGAGATATTAAGGAGATCATTTTGAATACTTAATTGTGTTCAAAACTGGTTTAGCCCGGTTTTTCTAGATTCAACTTGTTTGACCGTGACGTCAGTGGCTTCTCATTGGTTCTCAACTTATCCACTGTTTCGTTCCCTATATATTTACGATACCACCTGGCTGGTTGGGCGGAACTGTACCACCAGAGCACAGTTCACTTGACTAATGAACAACAAACTCCAATTTCTACCAACACTTGCATCTCATTAAACTACTCTTCCACCTAGATGGCTTGCATCTCATTAAACCCTTTCCATATATCTACCTTATGTCATGTCAACGCTTTAAACCGGTTTAGGTGACCCCTGAATCTGTTTGAATACATGAATAAAGTTGGTCTAGTCATTCGGGACATACTACTTCCTACAGTCGACGCCCGAAACCCTATTACTGGAAATTAATGCGCGACTTAAACTAACGCTAACTGCGGAAAAACATACTAAATAACAGAAATTAACGCAAAAGAGGTGCAAAAACTTCAAAATGCGGGAAGTTAACGCAATTTACACACAAGAAAACAGAATTGTTCAGACAACTAATTCTGAAATGCAAACAATGTTTGTGGAATTGTCCCTAAGTGTAGGGTTAAGCAGAAGCCTTCGCTCCAATAATAAATAGTCCCCAATTACAATCTTGAAACCTATCGAAACCTCCCTTTTTCTTTCATTGCACCCATACTTTGGAATAATGCACCGGTTGATATAAGAACTAATGCTTGCTTACGTTCTTTTAAAGCCAGAGTTAAGACCATTTTTTAGTCATTGCTTTTAAATGTTCCTTACTTTGCAGATACATAATACTTTATCTTATAATTATTATTATTATTATTCTCTGGCCACTTGGAGCGCTCTTCACAGTGCCATGCGCCAGTGATATCAGTGGATCTCGACCCTGACAAAACAATGTTTTTGAACTTTCTGGCGGTGTATCGAGAATCGGGGCGGAAATCATGGAAATTAAGGTCACGGAAATAAAAGGGGCAGTGTGGCCTATTTTTTGTGTCACTTTGGATGACCAAAAAACACATTAAACATATTATTTTGTATTAATGGAATCGCAAAATACTGGTTGAGTTTTGTTACAATAACTTTACTAATGTTCAGAAACTGGTCAGTAATTTTTTGTGTTTTGCTGCGAATGGTATAGGAAGGAAATGTATTGCAAATTGAAAACATTGGCTAATTTTTTTCAAGTTCTTTCTGGGTATTGTGGAGAAGTTGCTAAAAACTGATTATAATTTGTTCTTATCCGCATAAATTCCTAAATATTCTGTTGCCAGTGCACTATTGTAACTTTAATTTTGCGTTACTAAACAGTCGTGCGGCCAAAAACAAGTAAAATCACCATGTCAGTGCCACTTAAACGCGCTCCTTACATGTAATAATGACAAGGAAGTTTACGTTACTACAAAAATTCACGCGACTGACGTCAACGTGATTTTTCTTAAATTCATGTTTATTTTAACCCTTCAAATGCCAGGTGTGTGCTATTTTTTTCAATGACTTTTTGGCAATAAATAGTCTGAACCACTTAATTTCTCCATAAATGGAGATGACATAAAAATATCTGCGGTCTTAAGAAAATGTGGGCTCAGGCTAAATTGTCACGTGATGCAAGTGACGGTTGTTGTTTGTTTCGAGTGAGTGCACGAGCAGGAATCTGGTAAAATCATCGCTTTATGAGTGTTTTTCGAGCCATTTTCCTCTGCAGAAGCCGCCCTTCTGGCATCATTAAGCTGGAATGTGGGTAGAGGCAAGCCTCTGAACGAAAACAGAGGTGAGAAGTGGTTTCATGCTGACTGAGTTGCCAAACATGCTGTGTAGCAGACATGGAGGCCCACGAGTGAAGTTGTCTCTCTGGCCGTTTTGTGGATGGATTCCAGGACCTACCAAGGCAATTTGGGCGAGTTTGGAGAAATAAAATATTCAATAGATTCGAAATTTTGCTGATAGTATTGGGTGGCTTGACACTCAAGAGTTCTACGCTCGCGCGATCGCTGAATTACCCAGAATTCTTTTCGGGCGTGAACGAGGCAACGTGAGATACGCAAGACTGGCTCTGATAAAATGACTGAAGTAAGGCCCTCGGAAAGCGTTGAGAGGAAAACTTCGAGTCAGACACCAAGGTCTGATCTTGAGGTTTGCTGTAAATGTAGACTTTCCATTTTTGAACAAATTATTTGGATTAAAAATTGACGATAAATAAGTGTAATTTTTGGTGTTGTTATTTGGCCGAAAAATTGGCAATTGGGGCTTTGTTGCCAAACGAACGGTGATATGATTTTGAAGGCTCAATGTAATCTAATGGTAAAGAAAAGTTTAAGGCAAAACTGAGGGACAATAATTTTTGGACGAATCCTTACGGATAAGTACAACCAAAGTTCACGTTTGCCCAGGAGTAAACATGCTCTAGCAAATTGTGGCACTGACAACCTTTTCTTTAATTCTATATTTTCAGGTTCTCTTCCTTGCAGCCTTTGCTTTGCTGGGCTTACCGAGCGAGCAGTTCAACCTAAGAGACTCAGTATTGGCAGAAAGTATCCCAAACCATGGCTCTTCATTTAGAGAACTTTTTCGGGAGAACACTACTCTGTTCGTTGAAATGACTGATGAGGCATGAACGTTTTATGTACTTGGGGCACCCAAGGGTTCATTTCGATGAATATCTATCCAGAAGGACTTCGCTTGTACATATATGCCATTCAAAAAAGATTCAAAACGATCTGGGATTGTTTGGTTTATCAACAGATTTATTCGATAAGGTAATTTGGCCACCGTAAATGAAGTATTCTAGTGCTGGAGTTTTGAGTGTTCACCTTTTGTCAATCACGTTATGTGCCGTTATTACCTCTGTTTATAACCAACCATTACACTCAACACCACAGTTTCTTTAGAAACTAACCACCTTAAATTCATTGGAAAATTAAACATTTTCAGTATTTTGTCTAAATATCCGATTGCCCATAACTCCACCAACGATAAACCTTGGGTGTCCTTAAAAATCTGCTGAGAAATATTTATTGTAACGTTAGTTATTCCAGGATTTTCATTTTTTTTTAGTTTCGTTCTAGTCTTTAAATTTGCATCACCTTAAGGCAAACCTTCTTTTTATTGTACATAATTGTTTATTGTACAAATAGTTTGGCATTTTTATGCCTTCCATTTTCGCAGATTTACTCATTTTTCTACATTTTCCTTGACAAAAAGTTTATAAGTAAAATTAGTAGTGGAAATATTTAATTATTATTTCCATGTAAATATTAATCAATAAGGCGCCTGCATGTGGGAGTGGATTTAAAGTGAAGGCAAACTGTTTATTTCACTTTCTTATTTATCCTTTGCTAACAGTTTTGGGACCGAGAGTCACCTGGCTGTGTCATGGCTTCCGGGGCTGCCCTCGCTCTCGCGACGTTAAGGACTGGGCCGAGCGCCTAACAAATCTGTGATTGTTGATCTCTGTACAATAAAAAAAAAAAGAAGAGAGAAGAAAAAAAAAAAAAAAAAAAAAACGACTGTCCTCGTGTCGAACCGGTCCACGAAAAATGTAATCGACTCCGGCCTTGGTTAAGCGCGTCAATCGCTTGCGCCAACGAAGCCACAACAATGATAGCGCTTCAATTATGCCAACACATTACTTGTATCGGCTCGAACAGCGAGCGGCTGATCGGACGCTTCGCTGACTTCATTGTTCAGCGAAACAAAAGGTTTCTTTTGTTTCTCGTTCAACAAAAGATCTCCAAAGGAGGCCGCTTGGAAAACTGAGTTTTTTGCATACGTTATTTCTCGAAAACGAAGAGCAAATCAACGAAAAAAAATACAGGGCAATGTTTGTTGACTGAAACGAAGCTCACATGCAAAAATTGAGACAAATCCGAGAAGAAAAAAAAAACGGCCTAAAATTCGACATAGGTCGGTTATGCTCTCAGCCCTTCAACTGATACCTGATACAATACAATCATTGGAAAAAATTTTGCGTTAACGGGTGTTAATTTCGGACAACAAAAGGACCTGTTTATGGATTGTCCTGCAACAAAGAATTTTTTAATTTTATATAATTGCATAAAGTAATCTTAGATACATGTGCTAAAAATAGTTTGGCACTTTTCATGCCTTCCATCTTTTGCAGTTTAGTGCAATTAGAAGTACAAAATAAATAATATTTAATTTTTATTTCCATGTTAATGTCAATAAGGCGCCATTTCGTTTCAGTTATGAAATCTCTTGTCAGTTGTGTTTCGATCTGGTTCCAAAAGGAATTTTTCCAATAATATACTCTTCTTTATATAATTGAATATCGTTTACACATTTAATTTCTTCTCTGAAGCTAAGGTCCATTGTGCGCTTTGTAGCCTTCTATTCCCCTGTAAATATTAATCAATTAGGCGCCAACTCTCAAAGTGAAGAATACACCATATCAAAGAGGGCAAAAATCAACTAAGCTGATCTTCAATTCTAATGTAATGATTCCTTTAAAGTGCATATGAAGCGAATTTTCACTACTATTTTTTGTTAGGTTTTTACGTAGCTTATAAACCCCTTGTTTGATTTTCAATTGTGTTTGGCTTGTGCGCGAGATGAATCTGCCTTTTTTCGCGGCTTTAAAATGCACTTCGGACACAAAAATTTGACTTTTCCTGCTAGGCCAAAATTCCTTTGTGACGTCATTGGTGTGTCACATTTCGATGGACAACATGGCGGAAAAGCGGAGAAAACGTCTCCCTGGAAAGTATTGTGCGGCTGGCAGGCCAGGAGGAGTGAGTTGTAACAACACAAATGCAACACCAGGTGTTTCGATGCATCTGTTCCCGACGGACGAGGGTTTGAGAAACCAGTGGCTTAAGTTTGTGCGTCGACACCGCGCTGACTTTCGGCCTACAAAGACTTTGGTGCTTTGCTCCGTTCACTTCACTCCAGATTGCTTTACGAGAAGAATTGATTTGATAGACGCAAGTGAGAATGTATCCAAAAACCGTCATATCAAAAGAGGCTCAGTTCCAACAATACATGCGGCAATAGAGCAACAAGAGCGACCGGTTTTGACCGATCGAGAACGAAGGATGGTGAGTGTAGAATGTAATGTTGATTTGTTGGAATATCGCTCAATTCAATGCGGTTTCCAGTGAGACAATGACACGATCCCCTAATTCAGACTTACTGTTGTGACTAATCTTTTAATTTAGACAATGAGAGAGCTTTTAAATGCAGCGCCATCCACCTCAGCTTCAATAACGTCACCAGAGGCAGCTATCGATCAAGAGGGTCTTGATTGCAGTGATCCGACACAACGCCAGGAAGGTGTACTTTTGACAGAAAATCAGGAGCCGACACTGCAATGTGTCATCGAAACTCCTGTCGGTGCGGAAAGGCCTCCTAGTCCACCTTCGTGTGATAAGTGTTCTCGCTTGTCCAAAAGCCTTAGACGATTTCAAAAGGAAAATTGTTACCTTAGGAAACGGAACCAGGAGCGCAAGGATCAACTCAAACATGTGAGTGTAGTAGCGAGCAGGTGTTACCAGGTCTAACAACAATTCTTTATCCCTGAAATTTCTCTTCCTGGTGTTGATTATTTTTTAAAAAGGCTTATGATGTAACTGTTCCTATATCTAATAAAAATTCTTCGTCTTTTGTGAGCCTACGGGTGAATCTTTGTTTACATACGGTATTTTGCACATAGCATAAGGAAAATAACAAAACTACCATCGTAATGAAATAGAGTGGTCTTCAGAAGTTGAAAGAGCCAGGCACACGTAGCATGTCCTGAAAATCTGAGCGTAGAAGCTTCAATTTTCTTTGAACATTTTAGTGTCAAGATTTTACAAGGATTGTATTTGGCTTGGGGGGCAATTCTTGCCTCACAGCCATGTGAATTTTTCAGTTTTCGAAAACTAATTTCTCTCAGAATATACCATGTCACACTAACATTTTACACCAATTGCCAAGAGTATTGTGTTTGTTCAGTTTATGATGTTTATTTGTTTGAAGCTTGTAGTTTGATATTTGGAGGATCTTTGTTGAGTTTTATAATGGTATCTTACTGTACTGTATGTTCCCATTCATTATATTTAATGTAGGCCAACACTGTGAATGACAGTACTGAGAGTTCTGATCAAGAAGGCGATGAGGAAGATGAAGTCTCTGAAGAGAGCAATGGACTCAAAAATCAGCAATCCAGTGAAGAAGTTTTGTTCTCAACTGAGACAGAGGAGGATGCAGATGAAGCTGATCCCAACTGGGCATCGCTAGAGGAGGATGCTAATTCCAACAGTGAGAAAGAAGATGACAAAGACAGCAAAGTGAGGTAGGAAACCAATGAAAGTGGTTATCAGTCTCTTGCCTCAGGACATGCATTACTGTAAGTTCATGTATGGGTCATAATTCTCACATAACTTGTTTTTCTTGTTTTTCCCTTTGTAGTGTGGACCTACCTACATTTGTCAATATATACATTAATTAAATGCTTGTTCAATGCATTTATAATTTTTATTATTATTATAAATTAAAATATATGAAGTTACTAATCCTCCAATTTATCTTTATATCTTGTTATCAAAGGGTCGAGAAGAACACGCCTTTGGAAAATGAGCCAAAGTTCCTTGTTTTCTATAGTATGCTGCTCAGCCTGTTCTCCATGTTCTGTTTCCGATGCAAGTCAACTAACCCGAAGGTGGAGATCAAGCCAAATGGAACCATGGTCACTGTTATCCAGCACTGCAAGCATTGCTTGGGAAATCCTTTTACCTGGAAGAGCCAGCCATATCACCCAGTCCTGGGGAGGTACCCGGTCAGAAACATCCTTCTAAGTTTTGCTGTGCTCCTTGCTGGTGCATCCATCAGCAAAGTCCTCTTAGTGTTTCGACATATGGGGCTCTGTGCATATACCACCCGCACTTACTTTGAGCACCAGAAGAAGTTTCTGTTCCCAGTCATTTTGCATCACTGGGAGATCTACAGAGCAGCCCTTATAAACCAGCTAAAAACAACAAGAGATGTGGTTTGGAGCGGCGATGGGCGATTTGATTCCATGGGGCACAGTGCGAAATATGGTGCCTACACCATGTTCTGTGCCACAATTATGAAGATTGTCCATTTTGAGCTTCTACAGGTAAATTTTATCCTGTTTTATGTACATTTGATTTTCGTATGTTTTTAGCAAGGAATGAACATGGTTTAAAGCTTTTTCACATTCTGTGTAAAGGCCTTAAAACATCCTACTTTCCGGAGGTGTAATTGTTTTAAGTGAGTTGGTATTTATTTTACTTCTTTTCAGAGCCTCAGTCAGTACTGATGAATAGCCACTTTCTTCTTTTGTCATTAATCCGCACATGATTGCTAAGGAAATGGACCCGGCATTAATACAAGTTAGATTAGTTTGGAGCCAAAAAAAAACACCTTAATAAATTATCATTAATTCAATTACAACAGTAATTCAACATACCATCTCAGCAGCAATTACATGTATTAACAACAACAACTATTATATTTGACAAATATGAGGAAACCGAGGATTAGTAAATGGGGCATAAGTTAATAATTCATGATCACTCTGTTTGGAAAGGTCTATAACAAAAAAGACAATTTCTGACAATAATTATGAGTTGAGGATATATAACACTGACAATAAATTCAGACAATTAAAAACTACTGTGTCTTTCTTTTCACATTTCCTTTTCCCCTTAATATCAATATTACAGGCAAATGAATCAGGTAGCAGTGGGGCCATGGAACTAGAGGGGGCAAAGCGGTCTTTCACCTTCCTGCAGTGCATGGGATTGTCAATTTCCACTTTTATATCAGATCGCCACAGAGGAATTGCCAAGTGGATCAGGCAGTCCCAGCCACATACCACTCATCTTTTTGACATTTGGCATGTGGCAAGATCCATAGGCAAGAAATTACACAAGGCCAGCCAGGAAAAGGGATGCGAGTTACTGAAGGACTGGATGAGAGGTGTGAAGAATCATCTCTACTGGTGTGTAACATCAACAATCCAAGGTTTTGAGAACCTCATACTAGCCAAATGGAAATCTTTCATGCGGCATGTCGCCAACAAACACAAGGATCACCCCGATGCCTTGTTCACAGAGTGTGCCCACGAAGAGATCAATCCAAGAAAATGGATTAAAATAGGTACAGTAATAATTACTGCTAGCAGCACTGAACCCAATTAATTATTAATTAATGTGCAAAATTATTATATTCATAACAAAATTGCCTTCTCGAGACATTCATGAGTAGAAACCCAAAGGAATCTACATTCCAAGGGAATCTATTTCTTTAGTGACTCGCATCCCTTTTTACAAGGCTACACATAACCTAGTCCACCTTAGTCCTTCCATTGTTCCCCTCCTGCGCGAAAGCGCAAGAACGACTCAAGCATCCGCTACTACCTTTCCTATCTTTATCCCCAAGAACTACAACATATTGGAAATATTTTCTTATTAGAACCAGAATCTGGAACTTACTCACTGGCAAAATGGATTTAGCTAATGCTACTCTTACTAGGTTTAAATCTCTCCTAAATCTCTCCTGTATGACTACTACTCTGGTGCTGTCAGAATGAACTACAATCTGGACAACCCTCAAACGTTTAAAACCATCTGTTTGAAATGCAACTCCAGACGATTTCTGGATGTACCAATAATGCGCTGCATGTGATGTGTTTTTCTTTCTTTCCTTTACATATATTTTTATTGGGCCCGCAGTAATTGGCTACTTAGCAGTTGCGATGTCCCTGCCAACGTCGACATATTGATTGTGATTTTTTTTTTGGTATCATAATGGCAGAGCTAATAACATAAAAATAAAAATAGGAATAACATGCTTTCTTTGTAATGATTTAGGCACAAAAGCATATGACAAGCTCTCTTCCATCCTGACAAGCACTCAGATTCTCGGTGACATAAAGAAACTATCAGGGGACACACAAACAAGCTGCCTGGAGGGCTTTCATTCAACTCTTAACCATTGGCACCCTAAGATGATCCACTTCTCTTGGCTTGGCACCTTTTGCAGGTTAGCCTGCCTGCCTCATTTTTTACTATTTCACATTGTAAATTAGATCAATATTTATTTATCTGTATAGCATTGTGCCTAAGATGTGTAAAATACTGTTCATTATAGGGGTCCCTGAAACAAGTAACTGTTGTTTCCTGTTCTAAGACACATGCAATCTTATAATAATGATAATAATAATAATAATAATAATAATTAATAATAATAATAATAACATATTTATGCAGGATGACCATTTCATTTATTTTGCTCCAAAATCTGTTAAAAAGACAACCCATCATATGTTTGACCTAATTCTTCACAGTTCACTTTTTGCCCAATTACATGTAACTTATGACTTGTCTTACAGGCACATACTTGCAAGCCTTCACTTCAATGAGAATGTTAAGAGAGAAACACAAACTGACAAGAATGGAAAACCTTATTACCAAGTTTCCTATCCAAAGTTCAAACTTGGGGAAGAGGTGGTACGAGAAGTGGCAGTTCCTCCCACATATGGTAGGTTGTGCAACTGTGCAAGTACATTATCTGGTGGATTACCTTTTTGGAATTTTTTAAACTACAGCTTTACATACTGTATTGCATACAATGTTCTAGTTCTTTGTAATCACTGGATAAAAAAAACGTAACTATAAATAATCTTTGTTTTGAAGGCTATGTGGAGGACATACGAAGGCTGCTTTTTACTCTACCCTCTACTGTCCTTTCTGCCATGGCGAAAAAGTACGAAGAAAGGTTCCAGCTCCAATGAACCGCCAGTTCCCGGAACAGCGGGGCAAGGATGAGGCCATAAAAAACAAACAAGCTAGGAAAAGAGCTAGGACTGAGTTGTTTCCATCAGGTAGAGATGCCAATATCATAATCCATAATATTTTTATGAAGGTCAAACTGTCACTAAGTGGTACATCTCCTCCATTCACATTTTTTATCATTATTTTGTGCCTTAAGGAAGAAGTTCTCTTGTAAACTTTGAACAGTTTTTCCACTTAGTGCAAAGTTGTTTCATATTGTTTTAGGATGGTGCCTACTAATACCAAATATTTTTTTGCATGGTTTATGACTATGCAGGAAAAGTAGATCTTAGCAAGAGATATTGAAATCCAAAAAGAAAATTGGGGTATTAATATTTATTGTTGCTCTTATTTTATTATTCTAAAATGAAGCAAAATACGAAGCAATGTATGGCATTTTTTTTTCAAATTGGTGCTTTATTATCTCTGAAAAATGTATGGTTTACTCCAATTTTCTTTTTGCATACCGAAAGCACTTGCTAAGTTCTACTTTTTCTGGTGGCATTCTGCTTTCTCTGCATGGTTTTAAACCATGTCAAAATATCCCTGTATTAGTAGGCACCACCCATAGGAAGCCCGGGTATCTCGATAGGCGCAAAATTTATGCGCAGTAGCACATGAAGGCATTGTCCTTAATACCATAAATGGAGCATTTGTGATAGATAATAATAAATTGCTTATGGTTTCCTAAAACCCCTTTCTAACCTGTGATGCAACCCGAAACTAAACTAATTTCCCTTCTGGTCAATATCTAATTTGAAACGAGTTTATGCTTTGTTTTGCATTTCAGAGCCAGAACAAAACTCCCTCCAGACTACTTCAAATCAGCAGGTATCTGGTACTGCCTCAGAATCTGTCATTGAGCCTCCAGCCAAGAAAAGAGCACCAGCTTGTCAAAAATGCCATCAGCCTATAAGAGCGCATCCTCGAAATCAATGCCCAGTGACACCTGCCCTGTGACTTATTAACATTGTGGGAAACTTAATTTCACCTATATGTCAACTTTTTTTGTTCATAATAATCATTGCAACAAGTTATATTTACATCTTGCATTTTCATTACAACTTCACGCTGATTTAAGTGTGTACCCCAAATTTTGGGGTCGTTAAGTATTCATATATTCAAGCTATTGTTCTCTCTTTTGTCGAACAATTTCCGACAATAGAGCATGTTTCCGAAGATCGCAAAGCCTTTGAAGTAGGTGAGATATTTTATCTTTTGTTTTAGAGTTTTCTGCTGGCCTGTGGAAGCTCCCTGGGGAGGCTAGAGAAATGAGTCACCATGATCACATCGACTCGCAACGTGCCGCTCCAGTATCGCGAGTCCTGCAAACTAACGAATAACCAATTAACAAATTTTGTTCGCTAAACGCATACATGGATTTCTTGATTTGTTTAAGTATGCGACTTCCACGCCGAGTTTCCCTTTTTTTCTTCCTTTTTTGGTCTGATATTTTGGAATCTCTTCGCTAGAAGCAAGTATTTTAGAAACATAAACTTAATTACGATCGACTACGTCTTCACTCGTAACAAACAAAGCGCACAACATCGAATACCAGTTTGCTTACAGTGAATTACAATTGGAACTCTTTTGACTCTTTCATAGCTCCTGAGGTGCTTTCTCTAGGGAATACAAATTAGTGTTTTAGCTTTTTCGTAAAAAAGTTATCATTAAACAGATGGTATTGATTTCCACGCGTCGGTAAGATGATGATGCCATGCACAAATTTAATTAAGCATAATAACTTCGCCGCTCTAAGCACCGCTTGGTGAAAAATATCGAAACTCGGCTTACAGTGATCAAAACACCACGTTTAGGATCTCTTTTTAAAGCTCTCAAAAGACTCTTCGTTCACTGATATAAATAACAGCTTAAAGTATTTTGCGAAGAGCCTAAAACCATCAAATGTCTGCAGTGTTCCTCGCAATTCCTATTGATAACAAGAACAAAGGAATACTCTCGCAACTTCGCGGCTCAAGGCTGCTTAATTAGACAATTGTTCTTGTCTTTTGAATTCGCATCTTGGTCTTCCTGCAAAGTTCTCACCTTTTCTCAACCGAGTAAAAACGAGTTAATTTCGCGGCTACCGAAGTGAATGCCCAAAGGAATAGAGAGAGCCTTCAGGCAACAAAATCCAGCGGAGTCACCCATTTCTCAATGACACACTTAAATCGGCGTGAAGTTGTAATGTGTTGTATAACTTTAATCATTCTTTGAAATTCAAGACAACAAGTATTTTGTTAGGCATCCATTACAACAGTTAGGAAGTGCATGAAAGAAATAAACATTGATTTTTTTTGTTGTTTAACAGAAATTGCTTGCTCAGCATTTATTTTTTAGACCATACAACCAACAGGGATTTATATTACAATTCTGATGACTCAACGTTCTGCTGCCTGGAGTATCAACCAAAAAGTAAACTGGCCACCCTGACTTAGCCAGACAGTGAAAACTCCTAAAGAAGTCCAGCATATAAATTTGGGGGAAAATCGATAATCATTACAAAACCACAGTCGGGTTTCCATCAGTTTTAAAATAGTGATGACAATAAAATCAGAGGTAATACAGCACAAAATACCCTAAGTATATGTTTGATCTGAAAACAAAATTACCACTGTTTATTTTTCTACAGTGCAGTAAGGAAAAATGTGTGGCATTTTTAATTTTATTTGCATGAAGGATACGACAGCACCTACAAAGTAACTAATGAACTTAAGACAATAAGTCAGTTGATGAAAAATGCAAATGAAACTTTTGATGACACCTTCCAAAAGTCAAACAGTCCCATACAGCTGTAGTTCTCTGAATCAGCTTGGTGCATGTGTATTACCAGGCAAGTTCAGCTAATTCCTATCTTCTGCTTGCACATATCCAGTTGAATTATGAGTCACATATCTACTTCTTTGTGGTAAATGCATGCTGGCAATGGTCTGCTGTTATCCCATCCCAAAAAACCGAAAATCCAACGAACAAGCCATCTGTAGGCAGTGGCTCTGAGAAACCTACATGAAGTAAATAAAATTTTATTAAAAGAAAAGCACTGCAGGTATAAATTAAAAAAGCAGGGCTGATTGAAAACATCCAGCATATTGCAAAGTTAAATTCCATCCGAAACCATTTTTACCCACACCAGGCAAGCTAAACCAAGCAATTACATAAGTCAGGGTAATGGAAGCAGGCACCAAGACTAAAACAAATTTTTGCAGTCGCCAGACGGCAAAATGTGGTCGCCCAAATCTAAAAAGTCTTATGCCTTTGGAACAACAGACAACAAGTACTACATGTATACAAGAAAAACCATTTGGGTACCAGGGCAAAACAAACAAACAAACAAACAAACAAACAAGAAGATATGCAAAATTTATAACATAGAGTCAAACAGATCAACGTTATTGTTTTTTTTTTTACAAGTTTCCATCAAACATCGCTTACATTTTGTGAAGGTCATCGAGAATACGCGGTTATTCATCTATTGGACACGGCAAGAGTGCCCAAAAGATAACAGTAGTAGCATATTCCTTGGGGGTTGATTTGCACTAAGCTGTTTTCATGCAGTAATACTTTTAATTCTGTCTCAGTTTAAACTAAAATTTGGCCTCACCGAAAGTGAGGCCAACTGAGAGTAATTTCAACACACGTATAAATAGAAGAAGTACTTACTCATTTTCCGCGGTGCCACTTTTCCGTTGATAAGCTCTGCCATTTCTGTCTCTCAGTAAAGGTGCCACCAGCTTGAGCACTGCATTGTTTGTTAGTGCCAAATAATCTTCATGCTGAGTTATACAGGATATGCGTTCAATACTGCCATCAAATGTCAGCTTTCCAACAGCACAAAGAACTTCTCTGCAGCACCTAAACTCACGCGCTGATACAAGCGTGGTGTCGTTGCAGCAGTTACAAGTACACCTGCAAATTGAAGAAGGAGAAGTCGTGCGTGTATCTGGTGCATATGTTTACAAGTGCAAACAGGTTTTTAGCTCGATTCATCCAAACAAAATAATAGCTTGCCGCTTAAAGAAATGAAAAATAGGCATACTAAGAACGGAGAGGCTCTGTTTTTTCGAATCGCCGTTCTAAAGAAGCAGGAGTTAGCCCATCTTCGTCTCCTTCGTCCTCGTGGTCGTCGCCATTGTCATCGGAACTTGCAAACGGTTCCCCTTCGTACGGTGTTATTTGGTCTGTTACAATTTCTCTGTCTTCCTCCACACCTTCCGAAGACTCGATATCGTACTCAGATGAAGTAGACGAATACTCCAGGTCACTTTCAGCCATACTCATAAACGCAATTGTTGAGTCAAATTACTCGTATTTTCTTGCAAATAGTTGAGGCGCTTCGCACTGATACACATCAATGACGTCACGACCTTCGACTAGAACCCAGGCTATTGCCTAGAAAATTCTCCAAAAATGCTCAACTTTACGCGCTTTTTAAGATGTGATCCCGTGCAAAAAAACGATTTATTTCACAGTTAGAATGTTTCTTATATAATCAATTTCCAAATTTCAGCAAGGAAAAAAGAGGTCAATATTCGCTTCATAGGCACTTTAACAACAGGCTTCACACAGTCAAACAAGCTTTGGATGCAAACATTTAAGAAGCTGTTGATCTTAAAGTGAAGATCATGGTGAAATCTGAGAACAAACAACCTATACTGAATGGTGAAAAGACGAGATACAAAACAGATTCTATAGTAGCAGACGAAACCAGTGCTTTAAAACTAGTTCTGTGGGAAGATACCATTTACAAAATCCATATTGATAAATGCTATCACACCTAGTTTGCAAGATCAGGGTATATGACAACTCCAAGTTTCTGAACTTCTAGCATTAGGAACGGCCACGCAGTTCCAGAATTTGAGAGCATACTGCACCTCAGAATTAGTATCAAGTGTATTAACCGCATATTGGTAACTACTGTGTACCACCAGTTACCTATCAAGACCTCCTGTTAGTGTCTAAAGGAACTCGTGAATACCCTATCCGTATTGGCCCCATTCTTATTAGTCAAAACCTGAGGAAAGGCGTGTATGCAGATTTCGTTATTGTGTCCAGAAAAACTGTCCTGGTCTTAGAGACGACTTGCGGGCATTTGGGACTGATGGAGAGAAACCCCTTGAACAGTCCTTCTTAGAGGGATTTCCATCTGCTATAAAGCTAAGATGCATGAGCCATTTTAGAAGCAATGTCAAAGAACATCTGACAGTCCTTGACGAGTCTAACAAGAGAAAAAGCACAAACCAGATTTTTGGCTACCACACGGGAGACAGGATATACGACGAAGGAATGGTTGATGTTGACTTGCCCGAAATGTTTGACACCCTGTATGAATCTGTGCGACAGGATTGGGAGAAGAAGTGTCCCACCTTTGACTGTTGGTTTGACACAACTACATCAATGATCAAACAAGAGATGCATGCCAACGTAAGAACATCTGCTGGGTTAGGCTACCCTCCTAAGAGGTTCTACATGCACAGCTCAGAGAATACTAATCACGTCATCAAACACAAACAGAACTACAAGGACTGTCTCTACCAAAATTCGTTCAGGATATGAAACAGCTCAGAGTGGATTGTGACGATGAGTGTGTGAAGGCCATAACGGGAGGAGAGTACACAATGAAGTACACTTACTTCAGTGTCACTACAAATCAGTGGTTCAAAATGACAGTGAAGCAGAGAGATACCATATGTCAGAAAGTTGAGAGCGACGACCATGGCTAAAGTGATGCAAGGGGAGAGAAGCAATATCGTGAATTTCACCTCTTCAGGACCCTCTTGATGATGTCGTTTTGAGCAACATATGGGAGAAGGCAGTCAAGATTGCTAACTCCCCAGGAGCAATCCAACCTGCTCCTTCCTTCGCAAGTGAGCAAACAGCTGAGAATATGTTTGTACTGATCAGTGAAAGTAGTTGTGAAAACTTTCACACCGTTAAATGTAACGGCAGCATCAACACTGTGGTCCAATGTTCTTCCCCAGGCTTTAAATCTCTTGCCATTTGCTCTCATGCTGTAGCCGTCTCTGGGAAACAAGGGGCGTTTTCCAGTTACCAAGAGACTCCGGAAATTCCGGTTGGGTTGTAACTGCAACAAGATTTTTTGGTTCGTTTCACTGGAAAATTTCCAAAAAGAATGGAAAAGAATGAAAAGATTGTCTCGTTTTCCTGTTGGAAACTTTTCCGATGGAACTGCGTGTTCCACCGGAACTCACATTGCAAGGTTTTTACCAGTTCCATGCCGCTCACGACCATATCTTCGGTAATAGCTAGCTCAGCTAGCTTGGTGCCTTCCGTCTCCTCCGCTTTCTATGAATACTCAGTCTGCCAGGGCCTGGCTCCTGATTTAGAAACATTACTCAATCACAACTTTGCCATGTATGCCAATGGTAAGTAGTATTTATTAAAGAAAACGTTACATTCTCACTCTTGGGTTCTATGAGTGGTCCGATTATTTCCCAACTAAAATTTTGTATATGTAAATAAAAAAGGTCTTTTGTCATTCACCCTTTTACAGGAGCTGTTTCAAATGCACCCTTGCCGCCTGTTAACTCAGAAAACTTAACTAGTTCAAGTAACAACCTTTAAAGCTGGCTTGATTCAGATGTTCGATTGCTCATCACAACTTGTGCTGATCACAAGCACATGTTTGGAAGGCTACAAAGAAAGAGGTGTTTGATAAGATAGCGGAACAGTTTACGAAGATTTCGGGTCCTTTGGTTACTGGCGAGCAGTGTATGAGAAAGTGGGGAGAGATAACATCAAAACAAAAGGAAATAGAAGATCACAACAACAAGCCTGCAAACGACAAGAAGAGTTGGAAGTTTTACAAAGAACTCTCCGAGTGTCTCGCAAAAGATGTAACTGTAAATCCAGTCTGTACAATGGAAAGTACTGTGCAGATAGATGAGCAAACTTCAGTAAACTGTAACAGTAATGGACAATCAGATAATGAATCTTCCTCAGAGTCGCTGACAGGAGAAACATGCAGTGATTCATCTGGAAAAAGGAGCAAGGCAAGTACAAAAACATGCCGTAAGAAGCCAAGAAGTCGATCTTCTGTTGCAGAAATGTTAAAATTCTTAAAATCCTATAGTGAAAAGCGAGAGAAAGTGGACGAAGAAAAGCTTAAAGTTTTTGAAGAAATGAAAGACGAAAAAACTGCCTTTTTGAACCGTTTTTTGAGTATATGGATAAAAAGTGAATATTAACAAAAACATGACTATGAAATTGTACTGACAAACCTATGCACAGTAATTTAAAACAACTCTAGTT
>NW_028145514.1:270000-272500 GCF_977016875.1 Pavona decussata | reverse complement strand
AGGTCGATAAGTAATGGTGCTCGATATGGATGTGGAGCTCGATGAAGATAACCGAGCTCGAAGGCGACGAATAGACCTGTGCTCGATCTACTGCAAATGGAGTACGATATTGCGAGGTGGATAACAAATCGAGCTCGAGATGGTTGTCGTGCTCGATTACCATGATTCTAGCTTGGTTTTCCAGAAATAAAAAATGATCCAGTAACAGTGCTCGATATGGATGTGGAGCTTGATGAAGATAACCGATCTTGAAGGCGATTTCGAGCTCGAATAGACCTGTGCGCGATCTACCGCAAATGGAGTACGATATTGCGAGGTAGATTACAAATCGAGCTCTAGATGGTTGTAGTGCTCGATTGCCATAATTTGAGCTTGGTTGCCCAGAAATAAAAAATGATCCGCAGTCTGCAACAGGGCTGGCAATGTCTCACATGAAGTCAGTAATAGGGAAAAGTTTATGTGATGAATTATGGGATAGGTTGAGATTCGATCACATTCTAAAAATTGTTTGGACAAAGATATGCAACAAAAACATGTATGGAAAAATGGGCAAGATTTCTGGACAGCCCAGCTCACACACCCAGTTTGACTCAAACCACATGATTGCTGCTTAAGGAGCCTTAAGAATCGGCTGCCGGTTGCTTGCATGAAATAAAGTTTAGATGAACAACTGCAAACCGACGAAACCGTGAGAACAACTGGCAGACTGAGGGGTTTTTTTTCCAATTCTACCAGTAATAATGTGTATTTGAGTGAGTTCAGCTTTTCTTACCTTTACTGGCAAAATTACATTTTGTTCCGCAGCAGAAAAAAAATATTATAAATTGTTTGAAGTCAAGAACCTACATCAATGCACAATGTAAACCCAGAGGGGCAAGGGGTGGTGGGGGGGGGGGGAGTATAGGAAGAAGTGGAAATGTTGGTCAGTTTTGTTAGAGTGGGAATGACGGATAAATTTAAGAGAGACAAGAAATCTATTTCAATCTCACAAATCTGATGTGTAATGATAAAAAAAACTTGCTTTAATCTTTAACATAGTCAAAGATTTTGCACTTGTACATGTATTAAATATTTCACTATAGGTTAAGCACTTCCCCAGTGCTTCAGGGGCACAAGTTGTTGTTAATCTTTCATCTCAGGTAACTTTTTTTGGTCCTTTAATATGTTAATGTACGCTAATAAAGCTGAAACAAAAGAAAAAGAAAAAGAAAAATTACCCGAGGGGCAAGGGTCATTTTCATGGGTTGGACTTGCGAGCCGCAACACACAGTCCATCACAAGCAACACATTAAGGCTTAACTGCATCACACAGTCACGTCAGTAACAAAAAATGTCTCCCTCAGGAAGGAGCCTCCAACCAACCAATGCCATGGAGTAGAATATATTATAAAAGAAATAAAGGGAGATGTGAAGAATCAACCATAAGAGGGCACGGTAAAAATCTGAGCCCAAGATGGGATTCAAACCCATGGCCCTCCCACACAGATTGATGTGGTTCGCAAGTCCAACCCACAAAAATGAACTTTGCTGGGCAACGAGTCCTCTGTTTTTAAGTATGTAAAAATGATAAGCTTGACTTGAAATTGCATGCTTCAAGAAAGTCATATAATCATACTTAGGGATAACAACAGTCTGGAACCTTACCTCAATATATTGCTTGAATTTTGGAAATACATCTTGCTTTAATGAACAAATTTAATTCATTCTTTATGAACTCAATCGATAAAACAAAATAGTTTTTTGTAGGTTTACTGGTAATTTTATTATTTTGCAGGTGTTATTAACAAATTTTGTAATGGTAGAAAATATTTTCTGCTTCCCTCTAAGGACAGGGAAGTTTACAAATATTATTTATGGTGCACCATTCACAACTGTTATCCATTGCAGGGCATTGTAAATATGTTTTCTAGTTCTTGGTTCAACCATTTATTTCTCTATGTGTTAAGCAACTGAGTTGTCCCAACTTAAACAATTAGAAGACAGAAGTTTGTTTTCCAGCTTCTTCAGTGTAATAATTAATTTTGTTTCATGATTTTCACACTGCAAAGAATATGGTCAAATTAAAATTCTTAACAGATTAAAATTCCATTCCATTTTTCACATTAGCTCCCACAGATTACTAGTGTCAGAACAGGAGCATTTATAGAACTCCAGCCAGCTATGTTGAGGATAATATTTCAACATACATTCATAACATATCTTACAGAAAACTGCCAATGGATTGGCTGAGGATCATGTACAGTCACCACGACCAAGATTCTCATCAAATTCATCACTTACATGTACACCAAGTCCATCTTCACCGCAATCACTATCAGAATCATCATCAATATCAACACCATCTTCTGCAGCATCATCACCAGTGCCAGCACCAATACTGGAATCTCCGCTATCCTCAAAAACACCTGCTTTTAGTCGGTCCTGCAACAGTGGTGCATCCTGGTTGGTGAATTTTCAGCTTCCATCTGCTGTAAGTATATACATGTACATTTTATGTCAA
>NW_028145514.1:232500-265000 GCF_977016875.1 Pavona decussata | reverse complement strand
TAAAGTGTTTTCCAGTTTCATAAAATTTACAAGTGTGGGTTATTTCTTCTTTAGTTCTAAGTCTAAAAATCAAGTGCTTTCCAGTTTTGCAGTTTTTGTAGCTATATTATACTATATTGAGCTTATTCAACCTTATTCTTGGAACCCTCCAACATTATTTAGCTTCATGTTGGGGGTTAGGGTTACAAGTATAGCCAATTTAGTTGTAATTGAAGGGCTGGGGGCATAACCGCCTTATGTCGAATGTTTGGCTGTTTTTTTTTTTTTTCGGATATGTCTCAATTTTTGCATGTGGGCTTCGTTTTAGTCAACAAACACTGCCCTGTATTTTTTTTCGTTGGTTTGCTCTTCGTTTTCGAGAAAAAACGTATGCAAAAAACTCAGTTTTCCTAGCGGCATCTTTTGGAGATCTTTTGTTGAACGAGAAACAAAAGAAACCTTTTGTTTCGCTGAACAATGAAGTCAGCGAAGCAGAGTTGTAACTGTATGGCGATATAACCATTCAGTGACTGAAAAAAATTCCGAGCTCGCATTAAGTTATCATAGAAATGGGCAAATGGGCTAAATAGAAAAGTATTTAAGATTAAGTACATTCACAATCAAACCTGTAATTTTTTTGTGAATTGAATTCCCACAAGTGCTCCAACATTTCTGAGAAAGTCCGTGGCTTAAATAATAATCTGCGCGTGAGATGTCCGCTTGCTCGTCGGCCAGATAAAACGACAAATTTGTCCTTGAAGCACAATTCCTTCGCCGTTTGGTATTATCGAATTTCTGCTATTGAATTTGCCGAGTATTCCTTAACAGTTTTTCTTTCAGTTTATCGTTTCGCAAAGGTGTGTTTTCCCTCTGAGAAAGCGAAATTGGCGTCTGAAAATTAGTAGCTTTGCGAGACACGATAACACGGGCCTACTTGTTCTTTTTTCCTTTTCTTTGTTGTTTTTATTTTTTTTGGGAGTTAATACTCCAATCCCAAAGAAAAAGTAGACAGATTTTCTTCATCAGCTGACTCGCTTGTTGCCATCTGCTAGCTTAACATTTTGCTGAAGTTTTCCTCGTTTTTGACTGTTTAATGCCGAAGTCACTCAGGGCATTTGCTTGTATGGTTTTTTTTTCGAGGCATTTGTTTGCTGACATCATCAGCGTGCACAATGGGAATATGAAGCACGCTCACGCAATTGAATTTGACTACTGTCAGCAAATTGGTTTCATCAATAAAACAGAAAGAAATACTAATTCAAAAATTTTGCAAATATAGGCACCCTTAATTACCGTAAAGAAAATTTCCTGCGTTTCTGTGCAAAGAAAAGTAGCCTAAAATAATTCTTTGGAAGACCGGGGTCGCTCATACAAAATTGACAATTCCGAGTGAAGGACATAAACAATAAATTCCAGTTCAAGTCGTGTTTACCAATCATGGGCTGACAGAAAACAAAGTTTTGGAGCACAAAATTTCGATCTCCCTAAACCTGGTTCGTCTGTTTCTTTTCAGTAAGCCTAGGAACAGCAGTCTCACCAAAAAACTAAAAGAATAGTAAAACACATAGTGCAAAAAGGTAGAAAAATGTAAGAATATGTTTCTATTTTTGAAGCGTTTGTACCGCCATCCTTTGTCTTTATGACTATCAGTGCAGTTACACTTGAACAGCAGTTAATTTGTGTTTTTGCTGAAACGTGTATCCATTTCCAGTTGCTGGAGTTGACTGTTCCGTGTAAATTGTAACCCTGTGCAAAAGTAACCCAAACAAAACCCCCTAAAATACTATTTCGCTTTTCATGCATATGAAGTTTCAGTGTGAAAGCGATAGAATTTATCCTAATGAGACAAATGTGTGGTTTGCTTTCTGAACCAGGAAGACACATCAAACGGATGATTTGCTAAATAAAGATTTCACAATGCAACCTAGATTTTACTATAAACGAACCTAAAAAAAATGCGCATATTTCTCTATAGATCTATTGACCTATAAATTTATACTTTTAGGTGGAAACGAAATGTTCAAAAGGACGCCGGGGTACGAGGGCTGCAGCGACGGGACCACCAGGGAAGAGTCGTTCCTGCCAGGAGCACGGAAAATCTGTGCGCCTGCAGGAACAAATGTTTCGAACTGGTGGAACCGGAGCTGGAGTACCACATTTTAACGCAGTTTAACAGCTTAAAAGACAAGGTCCAACAAGACCAGTACTTGAAGGAGCAGATTGTGGCCAGCGACCCCACATGGGTTGGCACCCAGGGAAAAGGTGGGAGGTACTCAGCTACAAACCGAGGAAAAAAGCAAAGTTCCTACAAGTACCACATCACTACAGGTAAATTCGTTTGAATTTACATTAATTTCAAGTATGAGTTGGGTAACTGTTAAAAACGGATACCTCACAGTAGTTCCATTCTCACCTAACGTTTATTCCATCCCCTGAATTTCGGCAAATTTTGGCAAGTTATTCTGGATCTGTTCTCCTAGTACCCGGGTTCAGTCCCTATGTAGGGTGCAGAAGAGAGGGTTCAGGTACTAGACTATTAGAAAGTGTGTCTTTACTTCTTCGCCATGGGGGTGAAATAATCATCATTTTGTTTTGTTTATCATCACATTCGTCTCAAATAGGTGCCATAGAGCCGAAGTATGAGAATAAAGGGTTAATTGAACCGCAGTTTTAAACGTTACATTATGTTTTCTAGGATTGTTCCTCTATTGCTTATAACATTTTTTTTATTTGTGGCTTACTTTTTTTTCCCAATTATGAATTAATTGATTTATTGATTGATTGATTGCTTGCTTGATTGATTGATTGATTGATTGATTTGCAGAAACTAACCGACAAATCAGGGTATGTAAGACAGCATTTATGTCCATCCATGGGATTGGGGAAAAACGCCTCCAGAGATTACGGTCAACACCAACACCAGCAACACGGCAAGGGAGGCACGACAACAGACCGAACAAAATAAAGCCAGAAACCATCGAGCGGGTAAGATAACTTCTGCTTCTACTTAATCGCGCTACTCCACACTTTTGCGAGGGTTAATTTTTTGGGTCGATGCTAGTATTACTACCAGTTCAACTCATGATAAATATACCATAATGCCCGGGTGGGGGGTACTCCCAAAAAAAATATAGCCCAAATAAGGGAGAACCCCCCCCCCCCCCCGGGCTACAATGCTCCTTCAAAATTAAAATCTTACACCAAAATTTTCCGTGCATTTTCCAACTTATGCAATACCATCTTAAATTGAGACGGAAATCATCGTATTTCAAGACAGGAGATAATAAGGTTACCGTTATAACTTCAGGTAGGTATAACTTCAGAGGTATCTTGCGTTCAAGCGATTTAGTGCGTCAGTTTAAGCTGAAGATACCTAAACTCTTATATCAAATTAAAGCTAATACAGCTGGCTATCAAACTATAAAAGAATTTTGAAATAAGATGAATTGTTCAAAGCCCGGTTAAGCTAATCCTGGGTTAAAAAAAACTCTGATTTATGTTTATTGACTAATCGATGAAGATTCTTCCAAAAAATTTTTATCCTTTTGTTTCGAACAAGACTTTTCTTTACCACTTTTCTTAAAATTAGCTATTAAATACATTTTAAACGAGGCGAGAGGAAAACCTTGGTTAATTTTTGATCGGGGATCGGACATGGTCATGCATCGGTACACAATCGACTGCAAAAGTGTTGATATAGTTGATGACTTTAATGACCTTTTTGTTCTTTTTTTATTCTAGATAAAGAATCACATTAAGTCGTATCCTAGAATGACGTCGCACAACTCGAGAGCGGATGCACCATTAAAAAGATTTCTAAACCCCGGACTGAGTGTCCAACAAATGTATCAACAATACCTGGAGGCAAAGGAGCCTGAGGTTGTGCAAAGGGAGAGAGACATCATCAAGGCAAGACAAGAGAGGAGGTTTCCTTTGCCACCGAAAATCAAGCCGGTAGTCACGGAACACAGGTATCGTCACATATTTAACACTGAATTCAATTTAGGGTTCGGTCTTCCCCGCACGGACACCTGTGCCACTTGTGACAGGCTTAGTCTCAGGATTAAGTCCGATTCAAGTGACACAGTTGCCCAGCAGGAATTAGCGGATCACAAGGACAGGGCAGCACAGGGCTACCAGACCATGCGGGGCGACCAAAGGGCAGCTGTCGCCAGCTGGTCTAATACTGTTCGTTCATTAGGTTCAGCTGCCTACAGGTCTGTGGATGCTGTCGACATGATATCATTCGACTTCCAGCAGAACTTGCCTACCCCGAATTTGCACCACAATGATGCTTTCTATGCACGTCAACTTTGGACGTACAATTTTGGAATTCATGATTGTGTTGCAGATAAGGGGTACATGTTCATGTGGGATGAGACAGTGGCAAAGCGTAGGTCTTCGGAGGTCGCCTCTTGTCTGAAGCATTTCTTCGAGGCTTACCGCACGGGTGCTAGGTCTTTAGTTTCATATTCTGATGGTTGCGAAGGCCAAAACAAAAACCTCACTATCGTTGGCTTGTACAACGAACTTCATCGTAGCGGGGTCTACGATATCCTTAATCATAAGTTCCTCCTGAGGGGGCATACCTTCCTCAGGAACGACACAGACTTCGCCCAAATCGAAAAGAGGAAGGCAAGTGCAACCGTGTTTGTTCCGAGTGATTAGTTTTCGGTGGTGAAAGAAGCCAACCGCCGAAACCCCTTCGAGGCTGTTGCTATGCAACGGGAGAACTTTATGAATTCTAAGGTTTCATTTGTGGGCGTTACACTAATCGGTCTTTTTCTTCTCGTGGGTCTTGCTTTCGTGACGTCCACTAGCTTAACTTTGGTTGGGGGGAGGAAGTGAACCCAGTCACCGGCAAGGTAACTTTAGTGCATCATCCAGACGAAGTTTGGACGCGCTGCACTTTATCCGATGGGGAGCCTTGGAGGAAAGGCCAGGAACTGTTCCCTTAGAACAGTTGTACCATACCCCGCTGGTACCAAAGCCTGCTAAGGTCCGTGACCTTAAAAAGATGGCTCGGGAACACATTCCTTCCCCTCAACGCAACTTTTATTTAGAAATGCCTGATCAAGTTGAGGATGGAGATGAAACAGAACATGAAGACAGTGACTAGCTGGTTGTTGTCTTTATTTCTGCGGAAGCTCTCCTCAACTTATTGGCCATTTCTCTCTCTTTCTCTCTGTCGTCCTTTTTCCGGTTAGCTTTGTCTCTTTAACGGCTTTTTTAAAAGCCATTTCTGTTCTGTTTCTTTCTCTCTTCTTCTCGCTCTAGCGGCTTTTTTTCAGTGAGGTTTTTCCGCTATCTTTGTCTCTTTAAAAACGGCTTTTTTAAGAGCCATTTCTTTTCTCTTTCTTTCTCTCTTATCTTTCTCAACCTTGAAAGTACTTTTTTTCCTGCCACTGTCTGTTCGTCCGATATCATTGTCCACAGTGTCCACTCATTTTGAAGAAGAGTGATAACCTGGAGCCCAATTGGCTGAGCGAGTAAGAAGAGGTTATTTCAGGGGTGGGTAGGGGAAGGAGGGTGTATAATACACAAACATGGCGGAACAGAAAGGCTATCACTCTTTTTCAAAGTGACCTGTTGATTTTTTTTAATTTATTATACTTTTTACGCTGTTGTTTTCTTTTTATTATTTTGTACTTTGTTATGTTTAATGGTATTTTTTTCTTTTATTTACATCACTCACACATTCCTTTCTTTTGTTATCTATTTATTGTTTGCTTTGCTTTAAGTTTCATTTTATTTTTCTGCCGTTCAAGTGATCCGTGATTCCAAAAGTTTAAGGAACATTGCGACTAAAATTTAAATTTCTTGCTGACCATTCGAGAATTCAGTTGTTAAATATGGTGTTTTATTATCCAACTTCAGTACCGTAAGAATATTCACGAGAAAAGTACCAAGTATCCCGCGAATTTTGTGTTGTAGGATGCCATTTTATTAGGTTGGTTTTGTTTACAACAACCTACCCCTTACACGTATGGACTGCATTTTGTCTTCCTAGCCCTTTCAGCCTAGCACAACACAAAACACGGTTGTGTTGCTTTCAAGGAAGTAAAGAGTTGGATAATAAAATACCTTGTGAAACGACGTTTTTGTTATTATTAAAGGAGTACGTCATCGTGACCATATTAAGGGTTTTTTCCCCATTTAATAACAGCCACAAATTTTATATGTTCAGGCTAGCATTCTCGAGATTCCTAAAAGTTGATGGGACTCCTTTAATCTTAACTGTGGTCGTGACTCCCAGCTTGATTGGGAATCGAATGTTGGTCGTCGTAGTCTGAGAAAGATCATAATGTGGATTCAAAAATCGCCAAGTAAACTTTCCTAAAAACTGTCATTGTTAGATCTGTTCTCAAAGGACATTACAAGAGAACTGGCATAAATGCGACATAACAAGGGATAACGAAGGATTGCTACATTTCTGCAAGGTAGCTTGTAAGTTATTTAGCATTCCACTTAAAAAAAAACACAACCGAATCAATAGAAGTACATCAGAGTTTTTTGATCAACGCCATAAGGAATTAATTGATGAAAGTTAGAGAGCAAGGTTTTGCTTAACGATTAAACATTTCAAACAGTTGTTCTCAGTTAATTAGTAACAATATTATTTTAGCGATCTTCCCAGTTTCTCCAGGATGTTTGTAGTTACTTAAAGGGGAAGTATCACGAAAACTTGCTGTCATTTCAAAACCCAAAAATGTTTGACTGTCAGCAGAAACAACGAAATAATTGTCGAGTTTGTTAAAAATTATCATCCCAGGGAAATAATACTGTCGATTAGTGCCTCTGGCCAGAGACAGGGTAGGCCGGTTTGGATTGAAACTTGAAAAATATTAGGCTAATGTTTTTCAAGTTGTCGCATTTTTGTTTCCAAAATGCGCTAGAACAGATCACGAGTTGTATCTTCCAAGAATTGAGTTGATTTCTTTCCTCTCGTCATTCAAGAATAAATTATTTGGCAGCTCAGATTGAAGGTCTTATCTCATCATTTTTAACAAAAGATATCAAAAACCCCATGATACGTCCCCTTTAAGTAAAGTAGTTGTTGTAATATGTTGAGTAGTTTTGAACATTAATTTATGATAGTTATTGGATTAGCCATTTAAAAACTGTCAAGATAACAAGAAAGAAAAAAAAAATATTTGTAAGGGAACATCTTTTGTTATAACATTATTTCAAGAAAATTTGTGTAAATATAATATGTAGTTTCGAACATTTATGATAGTTATTGAATTAGCCATTTAAAAACTGTCAAGATAACAAGAAAGAAAAAAAATATTTGTAAGGGAACATCTTTTGTTATAACATTATTTCAAGAAAATTTGTGTAAATATAACTTAGTGGGTTAACACGACACAGTGAGTAAGTTGCTCTAGGATATTTGTAGTTGAACTAGGTGAAGTAGTTGTTACAATTTTGTAGAAGCTGTGAAAATTTATGATTATTGATAGAAACATGAACATGTACATAGTGACTGAAGCCATTTGAAAACTGTAAAGATTAGAAGAAAGAAAAAAATTTTTGTAAGAGAACATCTTTTATTATAACATTATTGTAACATAGTTCAGTTTAAGTTAATAAACTTCGTGTAAATATCACTGATCTGGAGAATTTACTGCGACGAGAAACACAATTCAAACAAGAGTTTAGTATTGTCTTCTTAATATATCTTACTTGAAATTTTCATTCAAATGTTTCCCAAAATTCGTTGCAAGAAAAACAACAGCAACAACAACAGTGGGAAACCAAATATTGCCTGCTCGACTTTTTATACATTTCAGTTGTGTCTCTAAAAGGAGGCTTTTTGTCAAATTAGGTGTACGAGCGTTCACACCTAACCTTACCACACATACCAACTTGATTCAAATTAGTATTTAGCTTTCTCAATGGCTTGTTTGAAAAAAACTTTGTTTCTGTCAAAAATTCAAAGCTTTCAGCGGAAAGTTTAGCGTTTTAGGTTAAATCGTTTATTGTGAACCTTTTTTTTATTGTAAATCGTTCCTGACCTCGGATTGAGTTTAATAAAAATAAGAAGAATAGCAAAGACTTAGCTTGCGACCGTATCTCACTGAATCTTCAAAACCAACGTAACCTCCACGTTGTCACGAAATTACATGTTGTCTAGTCACGTGACAACAAGTGGTTGAAAATAGCGGGAAGATCATGGCATTCATCTTCCCACCATTGGCTTTCCCTGTAGCGCTTAATTTCGACGTTGTCGATAATCGATCTGATGTTGTCGACAGGCGTCTGATCAAAAGTCATCTTCAGGGTGAAAAGACCGTCCGCTAAAATTCAAGTCGACATACTAAGGGTGGTTGCTTTCACCGTTCAAATGTATTCGGTTTCCAGCCTGGTAAATGAATGAGAATGATGTATTATTCTAGAAAGTGACACAGGCATACTCGGAAAAAAGAAATCCGAGTGCTCCTATCAGGAGTCGAACCTAAGACCTTCCGATTACTAGTTCCGAGAATACTTGTATCACTTTCTAGAATAATACATCATTCTAAAAAAAAAAAAAAAGATGTTATGAATTTGAGAAAGGATTGAAAAAAAAAAACGGCGAATGGGCATGTGCCGATTTCGCCCGCGATTTTGTTTTGCTTTGTGATTATAAAGACCGAAGAAAAGCTTTAAGAACTCATTTTTCTGCATCCATTTAGAGTGATTGGTTATCTTCAAACAAGAACAAACAAAAACCGTCGTAAACAGTGTAAATATTTTGTAACTTGCGCAGTCGTTTAAAAATCAATTGATCTTATAATACATGTTTTTTTTACTGTATATTCCAAAAACTTAGGTTTTAATCATCCTCTTTTTGAATAGAAGATTAGGTCATCGTCAGCAAAACCGCTTTAAGCCGCGCAAATTTATTTTGTAATTCTACACAGAAGGCGGTAATGAATTTAATTTTCATCTCGGGAAGCCTTTTCAAGGAAAAAAGATATTTTGTGCCATGTTGCGAAAGAAATCGGGCTATTCGCGTGAAAGTACTAAGCAAAAGGGAAGCTTAAGGCATATAGAAAAGGAAGAAGGAAGAAAAAGAAAAGAAAAGGAATCTTCTGAATCTTGCCTATTAGCTACTCCAGACTGCTGTAGAAAACATGTCACTATTTCCGCAATAGCTGATATACTGTTGTTCGTTTATAGCTGTACTCGATTTAATATGTGTTGCCATCGGATTTGTTGTTGTTCTCTGTAGCGAAAAGCTCACCGCCTATTTTAGGCTGTTGATGTGGCTTTTTGAAAACTTTAAACGTTCAGATTAGATGCTCAAACTTCACTTTAATCGTAGGAGGATTTCAACGCGAACTTAAACGGTTAATTTTAGCAGTTTCGAAAGCACTTTTTTAACGGATGTTTTAGTTTCGAAAAGAAGAGAGAAAAAAAAAAAGCGACTGCTCTCGTGTCGAACGGGTGCACGAAAAATGCAATCGTGACTCCGGCCTTTGTTCAGCGCGTCAATCGCTTGCGCCAATGAAGCAACAGCAATAAAAGCGCTGTAATTGTAACAACACAGCGACTTTAAACTATGTTTCAAGAGCCATTCGTTGGGGTTGATTGGCCGGTTGAGTTGATCAGAATGTTGTTGCACCAGGTAAATCGTAGAGGCTCTTGTTATCAAAAGGAAACCTTTCACCACCAGAGAGTGTTAATAGTCGGGGAATAATCAAGAATCCGATTTGCTGTGAGTGTCTGGTCAATCTCTAACAAATTCACCAGCACATTATGTAAACGTACCTCCAAGGCACGAGTGTACGACATAGTGGCAACCAAGGGGTTTGCAGCCCAACAGATCCTTCTGTGTGCAAGAAAAATCTACCACCATGGTAAATATATGTTTTAGTGACAATTTTAGTTTATTTTGTCGTCACAAATATTCAATTTTTCAAATGCAGATGAGCAAATTATGATGAGGTGACTTCATTTTATCATATGAAGGCGTAAAGGTTAACGGTGGGTGACTCGCCCTGAGGGGGTAATCCCCTATATGGGCTATACTGGAACGTGCCGCTGGATAGGGTATGGTTTTTGGCTCCTCTGCCCTGAAAAGGGTATATAGTTTCAAGCGAGTCTGCCCTGGACCCGTCCTAGACAGGGTATGGTTGAAAGACTGTCGTTAAGTATCTGGCAATCAAAAATCAGAGACATTAATCTGTATTTACTGCACTTGGAAAACAGCGTTTGTAATACGAGACGAAATTGATGGCTCTGCGATTACATCAAGTAATGAAAATTTACCGTTATTAACCTGTCAAATGTCCCATAGCTCAATTGGCAGAGCACTGAGTATCGCTGGTAATAGGGGTGCTCAGAGATCCAGGTTCGAATCCTGGTGGGGCTCTTTTTTCGATCAACTCAGTTATAAACCTTTTTTTATTTTTAAAACTTGCATTCGTTTTTTTGAGTTGATGTTACATGCACAACTTGAAAACACGATGTTAGTACTCGAAAAAGTAGGTAAAAAAAATTGTCGTCATAACGAGGTGGTCGGATTAACAAGGTTGTTAACCAAGGAAATAAGTGGAACTTCAACTGGTTTGGAGCACAAAATGTGGTCGTAATGACAAGATGGCCTTATTAAAGTTGCCGTATACTTTTAGAGGCGTCTTGCGCCCAAGCGATGTATCGACTATGTTAGTGCGTCCAGTTAAACTATAGATACCTAAGCCCCTATACCAAATTAAGGCTTTTAGAGCTGGCTTTCAATATCAAGATTTTAAAATAAAATAAATTATCGAATTTTTAGGGCTGTTTTCTCAAGCCTTTTTCTTTTTCAAGAGCTAAAACTCAAAGAGAATTTGTTCGTTTGTCTTGAAATTTGGACATTACCGCTGTAGCCAGTTTAACATAGAAACAACAAAAAGGTGTCTGCGAATTTTTTTCTCTCGAAATATTTTTCTTCAGGAGTGATTTTTGTATGATCACTAGGCAAAATTTTGGAAGTTTTAATTCCTCTATCCGAACAGATATTTTACCGAAATATTTCGGTGAGTGGCCCACAGGCCAGCGGCCAGTTTTCAAAGTGGCCTGTGCAAGAAAAATCTACCACCATGGTAAATATATGTTTTAGCGACAATTTTAGTTTATTTTGTCGTCACAAATATTCAATTTTTCAAATGCACATAACCAAATTATGATGAGGCGACTTCATTACTTTGCTATATACTGTTTTATGAAGGCGCAAAGGTTAACTGTGGGTGACTCGCCCTGAGGGGGTAATCCCCCATATGGGCTATACGGGAACGTGCCGCTAAATAGGGTATGGGTTTTGGCTCCTCTGCCCTGAAAAGGGTATATAGTTTCAAGCGAGTCTGCCCTGGACCCGCCCTAGACAGGGTATGGTTGAAAGACTGTCGTTAAGTATCTGGCAATCCAAAATCAGAGACGTTAATCTGTATTTACTGCACTAGGCAAACTGCGGTTGTAATACGAGACGAAATTAATGGCTCTGCGATTGAATGAGGTAATGAAAATTTACCGTATTTAACCTGTCGGATGCCCCATAGCTCAATTGGCAGAGCACTGAGTATCGCTGGTAATAGGGGTGCTCAGAGATCCAGGTTCGTATCCTGGTGGGGCTCTATTTTCGATCAGCTCAGTTATAAAGCTTTTTTATTTTTAAAACTAGCATTCGTTTTTTTGAGTTGATGTTACATGCACAACTTGAAAACACGATGTTAGTACTCGAAAAAGTAGGTAAAAAAAATTGTCGTCATAACGAGGTGGTCGGATTAAAAAAGCAAGGAAATGAGTGGAACTTCAACTGGTTTGGAGCCCAAAAAAGTGGTCGTAATGACAAGATGGCCTTATTAAAGTTACGGTATACTTTTAGAGGCGTCTAGCGCCCAAGCGATGTATCGACTATGTTAGTGCGTCCGGTTAAACTATAGATACCTAAGTCCCTATACCAAATTAAGGCTTTTAGAGCTGGCTTTCAATATCAAGATTTTAAAATAAAATAAATTATCGAATTTTTAGGGCTGTTTTCTCAAGCCTTTTACTTTTTCAAGAGCTAAAACTCAAAGAGAATTTGTTCGTCTTCAAATTTGGACATTACCGCTGTAGCCAGTTTAACATAGAAACAACTAAAAGGTGTCTGCGAATTTTTTTCTCTCGAAATGTTTTTCTTCAGGAGTGATTTTTGTACGATCACTAGGAAAAATTTCGGAAGTTTTAATTCCTCTATCCGAACAGATATTTTAACGAAATATTTCGGTGAGTGTCCCACCGGCCAGCGGCCAGTTTGCAAAGGCGCCAGGGTGGCCGCTTTTATTGATATCCGACTGTATTGGGATCTGGTCATTTTCGGTCAACGGATTCATTGGTGGAGTAGTACAGTGCAGAACTAAACGACTTGCTAAAAGTGGGAGGAATATAATAGCGTCGGGTCGGTAAAGAGTAGAAAACATGTTCAGAATCTCTTCTTCCATACATTCATAGATGATTCAAGATGCAAACAGAGAAACTCACTCCCGGACATTTTATTTTCGCCCTAACAGAGTAAACCTCGCCGATACTTCACAGCTAATACAAGCTTGTTGTTAATCCATGTTAATCCATGGTAGAAATCTTAGGTAATCACAGGTCATTGTCAAAGGTAATCGTTTTACAATACTTTCGGGACTCCTTATATATTGTCTTAAACAAATACAGGTGGCACAGTATTCAATGGAAACAATAAAACTCGTGTGAACTAGATAACTTACAAAAGATCTCATTGGTTAAATTCTAGGCCTATCTAATAGAAAAAGTGTGCATCTGTTGCGTTCTACGAGAAAGGTTTGTTCTCTCTTTTAGCTATTGAAAGCGTAAATGTAGGAAGGAATCATACATTGTTTGAGTTCAGCAGCTGTTCTATAAGTAATCGGACGATCTATTGAAAGTACGTGTGATTTGCTGTAAATAATGTTCTATTGGTAACCAGACGATCTATTGAAACTACGTGTGATTTACTGTAAATAATGTTCTATTAGTAACTGGACGATCTATTGATTATTCAAATGCTCTATTGTGACAGATGTGTACTATTCTGAATTTCAAATGAGTGTAGTTGTACAGTTCCAAGTGAAATGACTAAATCTTTCCTAGTTTGAGGAAGGAGGCAATTTTCTATCGTGACAATAAGCGGCAATATTTGATAAATTTCTTAGTATGAGCACAACATGAGGCACTATTGCCGCGAAACGTGTTTTGTGTGCTCATCATCTATTTTGTGCCCGCAAAAGGTGTGAGGGCTCGTATTTCTGCTGATGACTGATTTTGATCATTTTTTTTTTTTTTGGTAATCTTTATTAAAAAACATTAAGAGATAATAGCCAAGTTTAAAATAAAGAGATAAAAAAAGATAGGTAACTGTACTGGGTCCAGCATCAAGAAAACACATTTTCAACTTGCACGCGCGGTCATGACGCAAGGAATTATGCAAGTAAAGCCCTCGAAGAACCTTACCGCACCAATGTCGTAATTTGCATAATGGAAAATTGCCAACATAAATTTCTCTCCAGTTCTAAGCCCAGCCGATTTTGAAGCGCGGTTTTCCCTACTAAATTCCGCCCAATCCTAATATACTTCCATCACACAAGGCCATGGAAAATTATAAGCCCCAGTGCTTAATTTAGGCTACTGTTGCAATATTCTTTTGTTGGTTTTCAAGTTTGCCCTTCTGACCTCGGTCTTAAGCTCAAAAATCTTAAGAGTATTTTACCTTGATGTACAACTGCCTTTATTGTTCAGAAACATATGCCATCTGTTTTGTCCCTTGAAGAATCCAGAGTCTCACAAGTCTCAGAATCTCAGATTTTGTTGGCGGTGTCTCAAAATCTCATTACCGTGTAGCATGAAAATTTTGCAGGTTCTTATTTTTGCGGATTTTGTGGATTGAACTTGATCCGCAAAAATTAGTTCCTGCAGAAATAAACACCCGCAAAATAAAACACCGCAAAAATTAACTCCCTTCAGTCAAATTTAAAACTCCTCTTTAGTAGACTTATGCCACTGGAGCGATATACATTGGACTTAAACGAGAACATTAACATGATTTTCCATTGGATAAAGCAACTGGAGCTGTCAAGAGTAAAGCAATTCAGTACATTAGATTGGCACAAATGGGTCATCTGAAGGAACGCACAGACTTGAATCATGCAGCAGACCAACCATGTTCTATTGGCGCTTCTGCGGTGGCCTGCACAGAAGTGCAGAAGTTCAACTGAACAAGAGTGTTTTTATTATCGACTGAGTCTGTCTCATTGCGTTACAATAGGGCATAGTTTTGCATTTTAGCAGGCCGCTCTCAGTTAGGTCTCAAAGTACATCTTTCACTTGAAAGCCCCTCTGTATGCAACATTTTTATCAATCCGAAAACACTAGGCCTTGAATTTCCCATATCACGAAAGTTCGAAGTGAAAAATCCCTTTAGAAAATTGTAGGGGGTTAAGGTCCTTCCGAACAGATAATTTACCGAAACGATCCTTTGGGTGCCCCTGATACTGTTGTTCTTTAATAGCTGTACTCGATTTAATATGTGTCGCCATCGGATTTGTTGTTGTTCTCTGTAGCGAAAAGCTCACCGCCTTCTTTAGCCTGTTGATGTGGCTTTTTGAAAACTTTAAACGTTCAGATTAGATGCTCAAACTTCACTTTAATCGTAGGAGGATTTCGCCGCGAATTTAAACGGTTAATTTTAGCAGTTTCGAAAGCACTTTTTTAACGGATGTTTTGGTTTCAAAAAGAAGAAAAAAAAAAAAAAAAAAAAAACGACTGTCCTCGTGTCGAACCGGTGCACGAAAAATGTAATCGATTCCAGACCTTGGTTTAGCCCGTCAATCGCTTGCGCCAACGAAACAGCAACAATAAAAGCGCTTCAATTGTACCAACACATTACTTGTATCGGCTCGAACAGCGAGCGGCTAATCCGACGCTTCGCTGACTTCATTGTTCAGCTAAACAAAAGGTTTCTTTTGTTTCTCGTTCAACAAAAGATCTCCAAAAGATGCCGCTCGGAAAACTGAGTTTTTTGCATACATTTTTTCTCGAAAACGAAGAGCAAACCAACGAAAAAAAATACAGGGCAGTGTTTGTTGACTAAAACGAAGCCCACATGCAAAAATTGAGACATATCCGAAAAAAAAAAAAAAAAAGGCCCAACATTCGACATAGGCGGTTATGCCTCCAGCCCTTCAATTTCAAGTTTAAATATCAAATCAAGTATAGCTTATTTCAAATCAAGTGTTTTCCAGTTTTGCAGTTTTTGTAGCTATATTATACTGTATTGAGCTTATTCAACTTAATTCTTGGAGCCTTACGACGTTTATTATTTAGCTTTAAGTTAATAAGGAAATTTAGAAGGTTTAAGCTTAATTAACAGGACGAAATGTCATACATATACAGTGTAAACCTTAATATGTAAATAAGCTTAAATGAAACATTGATGTACACTAAATAAAAATACATATGGGTGAAAAAATGTCGTTTTAGTTTGTGGCTTATTATAATGTGTGGTGTTGACAAAATGAAATAGATGGTTTGACGGTACGACAGTCTGCTGTAACTCTCAAAATGGCGTATTTTACGATCGAAACAGTTGTTATTACATTTCGAGCAGAAATTACTTACCTATTTACTTTAGTGATTCCTTGGATGGCATCTTTCCCTTTGTAAAATTTGGTATGAAATTCTCTAGTTTGGACACTAAAACTTTTAGGAACATTGGCAACAACTGACAACCCACGAGGCTCAATCAAAAACGTCCGACTGCGCAATTAAAATTGGGTATAGCCGCTGACAGTCCAAAACCCAAAACCATTCGGATGGCGATCGATCGGTAGTTCGGCCAAGGTTCGGCCCTGTTATTTAGTTGTTCTGTATTTACCTCTTAGTTTTCATTAATGCTTTATGTTATAACATCAAAAGTCTTCATTTCAAAGCAACTTCGAATGTGTAGGGAAGTTAACCAAAAGTGTAGGCGAATTAACTTCACATGTGTAGGCGAGTTAACTTCAGTGTAGGTGAGTTAACCTGTAGGCGAGTTGACCTGTAGGCGAAGAAACCAACATTCGCATGGAGTTGTTGTTTCAGCACAACAGAAAGGTTGGATGGACTCAAGGCATATGAAAGTGTGGATCAAAAAAGTAGGGCGTGCGGATCGGTGGCCTGGGGAGAAGAAAGAGCTTGCTTGTTTACGACCCATTTGAAGCTCACATGACAGATACCGTGAAAGCGCCCTTCCAACGCGACAACACTGAACTTGCTGTTATTCCTGGCGGGTTAACCTCCCTTCTCCAACCGCTCGATGTATCTTTAAACAAACTGTTTAAAGAAGACGTCTGAAAGCAGTGGATGGCTGACAGAATTAATGAATTTACCGCCACTGGATGAAAAAAGAAGGCTTCGAAGGAACTGATCTGTTCGTGGATTTTGCAAGCATGGAATGCCATTCCATCAGAAATGATCGCTGCCTCTTTTCTGAAGTGTGGCATCACAAACAATTTGGATGGAATAGAAAATGAACTGGTTTACAATTCAACCAAGAACATTCATAAACTTGATGATTCAAGCATCGAACACCTATTTGAGTCAGACTCTGAGTCAGAATTTGAAGGTTTCGCTGTTTAGGATTGTGTTGTTTAAAGACACTGAACATTTTACTCGAATCGAATGCAACACAGTAATACCAGCAGAGCTGCGAGGAGAAATACTGGTTATGTTTATGAATTGCTAGTATACTAGGTAATAGGGACTTCAAGTTACAAGATTTGTAAAACGTTTGACTTTTATTAAATAGAAAGGCGTGTAACTAGGTGCTCGGTGCATGTGATATTTGTAGTTTAAGTAAGTAACATGTAATTAATGAACTCCCAGCTCTTGTTAATTAAATGGAAACATGGAAGTCTTCATTCTTGGTGGTTATCTTGAAATCTTTCTTTTTAGAATAACGTGGTCAAAAATTAGGGTGCGTATTATACACGGGCGAGCATTATACACGGGTAAATACGGAGTTACAAACACAATGTTTTAATTAAATGCTTTTAGTCTGCACTTTATTTAACATCAGAGAACTTAGGAGTTAAAAGTACCGTACCTTTTTAAAGTATTTTTTTAACCCATTTCAGGAGTTAAATTAACTCCAGATTTGGAGTAATACCGAGGAGTTACAATGACCCCCCAAAAAGGAGTTATTTTGAACCTACCTATTTTACTCCTATTTTGGAGTTAATTTAACCCGTTTGAGGAGTCAAATTAACTCCAGATTTGGAGTTGTATCAAGGAGTTAAAATGACCCCCCAAAAAGGAGTTATCCTGTACCTAATTGTTTTACTCTTATTTTGGAGTTAAATTAACTTCATTCAGGAGTTCAATTAACTCTGTTGAGGAGTCAAATTAACTCCATTGAGGAGTTCAATTAAAGTTACCGTGTACCCTTAGAGAGAAAATTTTTGGATTTTCATTTTTTTAGATAAAAATAAACTTCCCAGTGAGTTCTTACAAACAAAAAAAGATTTTTAGAAAAGGAGTGAGTATTTGCCGAGAAATTGGGACGTAAGTGATTTCCACCGGAAGTTAAATTTTACTCTGATTGCCAGCATATTGCTGCGATGTAACCACCCATTGCGATAATTGCGCGTACGGTCTTTCTATAGTCTTGAACTGCTCATATTGCCGCACTTTGAATATCTTGTATTTAGTGGAATAACTTGCGTTTGTTCGAGTACGACACTGACATAAAAGAAGACAAACGCTTTAAGCTACACTTTAAAGTAGGTACAGGTCTTAAAATCTTCCAGCGAAGCGAATGTTTGGAGACGTGCTTGTTTCAATTCGTGAGTCTGTGAATCGCGCTTCATGAACTTCCTTTTTTTTATTTGCAGCTGAATGTTATATCAGATCACTTGTGTTCCGGTGCGTAAAACTTACAAGTCTCGGAAAGCGGAAACAAAACAAAAAAGCAATTGAAAAATAATGGTAAGAATCATGTCCTATGTCTTAATCTTTTCTCACGTCGGCCGTAAAGGGAAAGCCGCCGCTTTTGCTTGTAGCGTTTTCACAAAGACTTATGTATTACTGTAATTTCCAAGGCGTTAAACGGAGTCAACTCTTTTAAACGGTTCAGTTTAAATGTTTTCTTTTAAGCGTCAAACGGATACTTGTTTACTATTTGCAGCATTAACAATTTGGGACGTTCATTCAAGAGCGAATTTTCACCCGCACTTTCGATAAGCAATTTCGAAACTTTGCAATTCTCAACAATATTTCGCTCGAATAGATGTATTCACTGGCTTTTCGACTGAGGAGTAGCAAAAATTTTTTTTTGACTGAGACATTACATGCGGTTCCGGTGGTTCCCCGATACTTCCGTAGCGCTTTGTGCTGATAATTTTACCAGCCTCAGTTGCTTCTGCTTCGGCCCAACAGCTTTGCTTGATAAGGTCGGCTTCACTCCCCATTTTGTTTTTCCCATAATCATTGCAGATTACAAAATCAACGTGCGCGTACAACAAACACCGCAGATATCCAACAAAATGGTGAAGGAGTTGATTACTTTGGAACGCGAGTACGTGCAAAGTGGGAGAAAATTTTCACAGGAGGTGACCAGAAGAAAAAGTAGCTTGCAAAATGATTGGTTAATTTTCCATAAAGGCGTTAGGGGGTGGTATTTGTTTGTGTAGCTAGAATATTTTTCAAGGGCTGTTTTCTCGAACTCTAATTTTCGCTTGCAGGGGACACTTTCAAGAGTTACAATTCAACAACAACTTGGCCGATTTCAGTTAAATTTGGCCAGATGCTAGAAAAATATACAAGCAACAAAAACGTGTCGGGGAATTCGATAATTGTAAAAATTCTTTCCTTGAAAGCCATTTCCGTGCGTTCACTCCGATTGTAAGTTTTGAACGAAATCGAATTTAGGAAAACTCCGACACGTTTTTTAAGCATTTGGGATCCTGACCTGGAGATGAAAAACAAACTTCCAAAATATAAAAATCGCATTGAGTTGGAACTCTTGAACGACGATCTAGACCTTCAAGTTCTGACTTTACGAAAAACTTGGGAATTTAGTTGCTTAAAAAAACAGTGAAATATTTGAATACCCAGTTCTATAAGCTTTAATTTGATATAGGGTTTTAGGTATCTGTGATGTAGCTGAGAGGCGCTACATCCGTTAAACTGAAGCCACCCCTGAAGGTACACGGTAACCTTAACTATGTGGAGGATTTAAGTTAACTCCTTTCAGGTGTTAAATTGACTCCATTGAGCTCCATTCAGGATTTAAATTAATTCTGATCATGGAGTTATTTTAACCCCAGTTTCGGAGTTATATTAAGGAGTAAAAATAACCCCCCAAAAGGAGTTATCCTGTACCTAAAATTTTAACTCCATTTTTGAAGTTAGAATAATTCCTTAAAAATTACTGTGTGCTGAGTGATGCAAATTCATTCAGTCAAACTTACAAGAACACTGACATTATTAAAAACATTGACCAAAAAACCTGGCTACAGCGAAGGAACAATGTTGTAAAAGCAGCAGTGGATGGTTTGTCTGATGGAAGTGTTTCCCAGTTTCAGAAATGAGTCGCAGTGGGACATCTCTATTCACTGGCAGGCAATGGACAGTATGTGTTGCCATTCAGCTTTCTCGTCAACTTAATGATGTTTACAATTACCAATTCAAAGCTTGCATTGAGCATTGTCAGCAAACTTCTGCCTGGTGGAAGCTATTATGCAGTAACAAGTTGGAGGGATAGTCTTGAATCAGTCCCTCAACTATTTCCATCTAGTGATTGTATCACTGCTTTTGATAATGACCAGATTGTGCAGAGAAAGTGGAAGGTGAAAGTCGGCCAGAAGGCACGCGTTAGTATTCTCACAAGTATGTCCCAGACAGTGATAGATCAGGATGGAACTCTTCAGCAGAGAGAGGAGCAGCAGCCCGAGGAGGCCATCATTGAAGGTTGCGCGTATATATACAGAATCTACCTACAGTCAAAATATACAGTTTGTATACCAGATAAAATCTCGATTTGCTCAAACAGGGGCCGCATCGAATCATTGGGTAATGATGAAGTTTCATCACTGAAGACCCGCATGGAATCGTTGGGTTATGATGGCGTGTCATTACAGAACGCCCGCAAGTATTTAGTGGGTAATGATTGTGACGTCACAATAACAGGGGGTAGCAGTAAATGAAAAATCCCTACGCGTGTTTTGGCTTCTGTCACAGTCAAGTGACTTCAAGCTGCTTCGTTACCTTCATCTTTCACAGAGCTTTCAAACGGTTTACGTTTACTTGGCTTGTGCTAACATTACTAATACGACGAAAAAATCTTTGAGCGATCAGTTTTTGTAATAGGTCGATAAAAACTTTGAGCGATCAGTTAGTGTGTTCCAAGAGCTGGTTGGAGTTAGGTTTGCTGAATCTGTGCTATTGAGTGGAAAAGTTTTTGAAGGCAAGCAACTGACTTTTTCATTTGAATCTTTTCAAGTTAATCGGAGATCGAGATAGACTCCGTAAGCTTCTTGAGTATTACTAAATAGCAACGATTTGTCAGACAAATCACAGCGCGAGGATTGACAGACTCAATCCACAAACATTCCAAGCAAACACGTGCGAAATATCTAAACTGAGAGAGTTCATAAGAGAACAAATAGACATGATTGTCAAATGAAATATTATGCAACACGTTCTTTCTTAAAGTTTTCCTGATACGATTGTTTTAATTTTTGGAATTTTAGAAAGTAAGCTTAACAAGAACGCAAAAGCTGGTCGAAGGCAAGTGCAGTGTGGACTGATCAAAGCAACAGACACAAGTTGTTAGGTAACACATTATAATGTTTTGAGTGCTGCTTTAAACAACTAACCCTAAGCTAAGCTAAACTAACCTAACCTAACCTATTGTATGAAATAGGTGTGATAATGTCAAACATAAAGCAATATATTTCACAGAACTCCGTCAGAAAGAAACGGAGTCACTTTATGAATTCTGTCTTTGTTCAATCTGGCATATATTCCTGTGCAGTGGATTGTTTTTTGGACGTGTCTACATATCTGTTTTTACCCGAGTTATCTAAGTTAACAAGGAGAAGTAAATCTCCAGAATTGTTGTTTACTGCTGCTTCCAACTATAGAAATCAAGGTGGAAATTCTAGCTGCTTACCAGCTATTCGAGAACTTGTTTGGTTGTATTTGAGAGAATGGTGTAGTACATTTCAAGCAAGGGATTGAAATGCATCTTTTAGCCAAATTTTTGAAGAAAAGACTTAATTCCAGATTACTTTTTATTGAGTTCTCTCCTGAAATAATGACTGGCTTAGTAATGTATGACAAGATTGAAGTTGGCAAATCTCGGTATAATTTGAAAGGTTTAGTTCGTTGTCAGCAATCTCATTTTACATGTGCAATTTCCAGTGAGGATAGATGGCTTTTCTTTGACGACCTTGTTCAAACTGTAAAAACATTTCCAACCTTCGAGGCAACGCAGAGGCAAATTCCTATCGGGTGGTTTTTTTGCAGTTTTTGAATTAAATGATCAAAGTAGTTGTAGTGGTAAAATTGAAATGCCACTTAGAGTTTGCCAGAAAAAGTTGCCATGAAAAATGATTACCAAAATAATCCAGTAGAAAGCAAAGGGAGTCAAAGTGCTTCTTCTGTCACCACTGAAAAACCAGAAGAAGATAATTTAAGGCGTAAACCAAAAGGCCGTACATTTAAAACCAACAGAGACTTATATCATAAGTACGTAAATTATGATCATCCGGGTGAGTGTAGTCCTGAGAAGGACTGTTTGTGGTGACTTTGACTGACTTTTCGACAACCTGAGCGGAAGTCATCTTCAGAGTCAAGTGAATTGTGGAACGTCAGTAGATGGTATATACGTCTCTGGTTGTTAACCTGATTGGTCAACGAAGTCCAGATGTTATCGGCCGTTTGTCAGTAAGCCGTGATATTATTGGCTGTGAAGACTGTAAAAAGTGATTGGTGCGTTTCGATCCGTCTTTTGTTAGTCAAAAAGTCCGTGGGTCTATTGTCAGTAAAATGTCTATTGTTTGTCTGTTTTGTTGTTGTCGTCAATGAGCCGTTTGTATGGTGCAGGTAGTTGTAGGCAACGGTTGAGTGGCGTTTGTTCTAAGTTAGTAAACCAGCTTTCCATAGTGAGTCGTTGATAGTAATTTGTACAGTAGGTAATGCACTTGGCAGAGTCCCAGTCGATTCTGTGGTTCGTTTGTAAATGGTGCTCAGCAATGTGATTGTTGATATCACCATTTCTAGTTGCTTGTTTGTGTTCAGTCAGTCGTACGTTTAAATTTCTGCCGGTCTCACCAATATAAGTGGCCTGGCAGTCGCAGCATTTGATCTTGTAAACTGCTCCCTGTCTGCGGTTCGGTTCATCTTTGTCCTTCACTTTCGTCAGTAGTTGTCTTAAAGTGGTTATAGGTTTGTGAGCTACACGGATATTGTAGGGTTGTAGAATCCGTGCGATAGTCTCAGAAGTTCCCCTTGCGCAAGGTATAGTTACAGTAGTTACGGGAGTCGCGTCGTTGTTTGTGACGTTAGGTTCAGTGTTCTTGTTAGTGTTACGTCTAACAAAGTCCTTGCTGTAGTTGTTCTTGTTGAAAACGTTGTCTAAGTAGTTGTTTTCGTTTGCGAGTCTGTCAGGTGAGTCACAAACCAGTTGTGCTCGCCTTGTTAAGGTCTGTATAGTCGTTGCTTTGTGAGAAGTAGGGTTGTAGGATGACTGGTCCAGTAGTCTGTCAGTATGTGTTGGTTTCCTGTAAACCGCAGTACTTAGTTTGTTGTCGTTGTTGTTACGGGTAACTAAGCAGTCTAGAAAAGGTATCTTACCATTTTCTTCGATCTCCTTAGTAAACTGTATGTCAGCATTCTGTTTGTTAAGGTGTTCGTGAAAATCGTCGATTTCGTCTTTGTGTACTAGTGTAAAGGTGTCGTCAACGTACCGTAACCAGAGCGGTAGTGTCCGTTTGTAGGTTGCTAGGGCTTGTTCCTCGATGTTCTGCATGACAGACAGAGACTTATATGGAAGTCTTATATGGAAGTCAAACATCATAGTGCCAATTTGAAGACAAGAAAGCACACAAAAAGGCGAAATTTTTTGGACATGACAGTCAGTCTCAGCTTAGAAAAAGATGGCAAACAATACTCAGTGACTGCCTTTTCCAAGGCCATTTCTACATTTCTAAATGAAGACATCTTCTCCTACAAGGACAGTACTGATCAACTCGAAACCAAACTCCTTCTACTGGAAGTAGTTGACTTTCAACTTTCCCACAACGGGAAACTTGTTGTAAAAGTGAAACAGCATCAATCTGAAAGTGACGAAAATGTTATTGGATAACTTTTGCTTATTCATTTTAAAATTAATGCTGATATAATCGCAGAACATCGACATTCCCTCCACTTGGGCAATAGAAATTATTGCTAACAGAAGTAAACTTTCCACAATAACAGTTCAGCAGGGTAAGAGGTGTAATATAAGTTAGGCCTCTTAGTGCATGTTTTTCAGCTTTTCTTTCAATGTTATAGAAATTAGAAGTTTTGGTTTCAGTTGATAACCTCTTCTATATCAAAAGAGCATGCATTATAGTTTTCAAAGTTCTGTTTCAGTTAATGGAATCCAAGTAATTTCATTTCAATAATAATTTTAAATAAATCATTTTATATACTGGCCGGCTACTTGCAATTGCATTGTTTACTGTTAAATTTTTTATGTCATCAAACTTACTACGGTTTATTGTCATTACAAAAACAATAAGCCATTTTTTCTCCCAATTTATTTATCATTACTCCTTGGTACCCAAGGCACAAGTGGTATTAGAGAAATGTATTATGGCCACCTTGCCTGTTTACATGAAATATCAATTCAAATTGTATCCTTTACTCTCCCTTTATTCAACTATATTATATTGCCAATCAGGGGCTTCCTTTTGGATGATTTGAAATAGGCTCAGTGATCCGCCATCACTCAAATTACAGTGAATCCAAAGAGCTGGTAATGTGGACAATTGGTCAAAGTGGTATCGCCGCATCCTTTGATGCACAATAATCTGAGCAGTCCAGATCAATGACAACAGATCCTCAAACGCATCATCTAAAAAGAACTCTAGTCACTTTTAAACAACTACTTTACAACAATGCAAAAACCATTGAGCCAACTCTTTCGCACAGTTTTCCAAGTTTTTAAAGCTTTTTCACAGCGGGGGCAGCTGTAGTGTCAACTATTACTAGTTATTATTATTATAACTGTTGTTGTTGTTGTTATTAAGAAGGCGGTGAATTAACTTAAGCATCGTTAGGAGGTGTTTTAATACTCGTATATCGTGCCGATTTTACTATAGAGCACATCACATTACTGCCCGGCGTCGTAACGAAATGAGAAGTGTAAAATAAGTTATCTTACGCAGCACACAAACTTGTTTATTCAAATGCAAATGCATCGCGCAAAGTGTGTGTGTTTGTTTTTTTGTAAACATAAGAACCGCGTTCTTCATATTTGCAGTGAACAACGCATTGAATGACAGTGAATGACACGCATACTTGAAAAAAAAAAATAAAAAATAAAAAAAAGGAAATCCGAGTGCTCCTATGAAGAATCCAAACACCGCATTTCTAACTAAAACAGAAAGGTTAATTAAACATGTGCCACAACCACTCTAGTTTGGCAAAAGAAATATTTCAATTATCGAAATAACACTTTTGAGGTTTGAGCGAACGCAATATGCATTCTTTTATTTCAGTTAAGGTTTCCTTCAGTGGGTGGTAACACATATTCGCCTCTAACTTCAGCATTCACTTAGGCAAATTTCAGTACACTTCCCAACCCTCTTTCATGGTTTTCACATTTTCTTCTTCTTTAAACTGTTGCTGAATCCAACGGTGGTGAAAAGGAACCATTTCATGTTGTTCAATTACAGGGTCCATTATCATACACTTCTCACGCCATAGTCTTACAATTTCATTTTTGTCACAGGACCGAATGACTTCAAACAAAAATGCATCTACATGGTCAGCTGTCGTTTGTCTATTAAACCTCAGGTGGGCATCAATAGTTTCAGGATTCAACAAGGGGTAGCTTATTGTAAGGTAGGATGATGGTGGGGTTGCGGGAGGTGACTTCTTTCAGATCCCAAACATTCTATTTTACTACCAGTCTAAACATACACTATGACGGAAGAGTTGGCCTTAATGTTCTAGTGACTTTTTCCACATCAGTAGTTTGTTGGTTGTATTGCACATTCAATAGTTGTCGTTGACATATTCTAAAGAACTGACAGTTAGTTAAACAATGATGCGAGAGATGATAATGTATAGTGAGATGATACTCTTATTTTAGGCAGTATCTTTCATACCAAGCACACTTACAGCAGGCAATCGAAGAAAGTCTTCATTCCATCTCAGTGTATTATTGCTGGGGAACGTTGGTGGGGTAGCACAGTTCTTTACAATCTCACAAAAAAATCCAAAAATTTGTCAGACATGAGATCACAAGCATGCGCAGTTGGCTCCTGTTTGATTATTCAGGATGTCCATGCCTGAAATGACGTTACTTAAAATTGTACATGGGCAGAGTTCCAGTAGATTTACAAAGGTGTGCATTATTCTTCGCCTGTTACTGAGACTTATTCACTGAAACTCCTAGTTTCCTATGCATTTTAATGGGAGATAAAGAATTTAAAAAAACCCTGACCATTTTACACAAGGGCGTTTCCCTCACGCCAGGTGCAGAATTAGGACGTGTATTAAGCTTCTCGGATTGGCCAGGTAAATGTTTGCAATGTGGGCAGGCACATGTAATAACAAGGAAAGTTCACTTCTGTAGTACTTTCTGCTTAAACAGTGAAGTAAAGCGACTATTTAATTTTTTCCGTTTTATTTTACTCTCGTTACACAAATGACAATGCTATTCCTTTAGAATTCTTTGGAATACAGGTATCGTTGAAAACGAATTATAGTAGTTGGTGGGGAGAGGGTAGGGTTGATTGAGGGCGCATATATGTAATAGTCAACATCATCGCAGCCTTCATGGCTTACTCAACCACCTACAAAATATTTCAATTTTCTATGATCTATGTAAACCATTTGGTGACATATATCAGAAAGAAATTTTTCCTCAAAATGTTTCCAGTAGATATATACGGAGTGAAATGATGTAAATATATAGCATTCAGTTGAATCTGAATTTTAAAAAAATTCAGGTGTATACAATGATATATTGATACCTCTATCTTTGTGATCACGAACCCAATATCTTGCCATTAAAGCTAATACACCAAAAGTTGTTGAGTCATACAAGATACCATTCATAAACCTAAAGTGACAGTCACCAATAGCCCTTTGCTCAAACAAAAAAAAATTCACCATCTTGAGCCACCTCACAGCGACTTTTTTCTTTATCGTAGGGTCACTTGCAGCGACCCTGTTACTGTACTCAAAGAGTGCAGAACAAAATTTTTGCTGGGACGACCACTTGATTTGGAGAGCGAATCAGCATTATGCGAAGGCAAAACTATGGAGATCTTCATGAACAGGTCCAACGTTTATAATGAGGCAATGGATGAATTGCTACCATCTCCACCTCTTGATGACGTCAGATATCCACTTGAGGTCACTTTCATTGGAGAGGCTGCTGCCGATTATGGAGGTCCTCGTCAAGAGTTTTCGGGGTGTGTCATGAGACCGCTTTGTGACAAACTGTTTCTGGACGCTGGTAACGAGGAATTTGAATTGAAAGAGGACGTAACTTCTCTGCGAGAGAACCATTACTATGGAGCTGGACTTATTTTTGGTAACGACGTTTTGCCTGGTTCATCGCTACTTTACTCTCATCTACCTTCCACACAACCTCTGAACAGTTCTTCAGTGACTTAGCTGTCCAAAATTGATCACCTCCCATGCTGTAACATGCCCATCTCCTCGACTAGGGTTAGCCACCTGTTTTGATTAACGCCCATGGAAAACGGAAATTATAGAGTAAGCATGATGTAGAAAGCACTTTCATATTTCTCTGCTATAATAACGCGCTAGCTCACCATTTCATTAAATCAATCGCTGTAAGCAACGTAGGAACAAGTACAATTTAAACTTTTTAACGTATTAGAACTTTGCTTTGTATTTGCAGGTTTCAGTCTTCTCCAAGATGGGCCCTTACCCGTTTTTTGAAAGAGGAGCAACTTCGAAGGCCATTTGCCGAATATTCCTCGTCCCTCAGTAACACTGAAAAGCAGATGTGGGTTGTGCCAGCAAAATTTGGCTTATTAGAAGTAAATTCATTGCAATGCTTCAATTTATAGTTTAAAGCCCCCTAACCCGTTGACAACTTTCTAAATATATTTTATTTGAGACAGCGAACACCTAGAAGAAACGTTTTGCAGAATTTTAACAGTTCAATCCCTGAGCCTTCCTAACTTAATTAGACTTTACAATAATGACACCAACAGTCTCAAAAGAGATGTATTTCAAGGCTTTCCCTTTGTTAAAATAGTAATGAATGAAATAACCAGGCCTGGGAGATTTGACTAAAAAATAAGCTGACTGAATTTCAACCAAAAATTCTCTCACATTGTAGCGACTCCATGATATGTGAGTAATTTAAACGGATTTTTTTACTTCACAGCTCATAAAGAAGAAACCGTGCTTGCTGTTTTTATTTCGGAAAACAGCCGTGTTGCCCTTGAGCTGCCCCAAAGCTCGTCAAATTGTTCAGACCTCATTTCTCAGAGGAGGGTACTAACAGTAGGCAAAAGGAAAATGGCGTTTACAGGACCTTCCTTGAGTACCTCAAAGAAGTCAATGGTGAGTGTACATGATATTGTGATACATTTATGTAAAGTAAATGCTTTGGAAATAATAATCCATTACACAAGGCAAATCCAGTTTCAAATTGTTCGCTTCACATTTGCTCCTCCTAATTTCTGTTTAAAACTGTACCTGGGTACTTGGGCGATGGCAAAGACAACATACCAAAACGAAAGGTAATGAGTAGTACTTAATTCATTTTGGTAATTTTCCTCGATGAGAAATACAAATAATTGAAAGTTGTTCAGAACGTGCTTGATACACTTTATTTTATGCGATTCTGTACGTTGTTAAGAACGTGTAGCATATACTGGTTCTTGTTAACGATCCTCAGATGGCAGCATTGATCCAAGTAATGTGCAGGTAGACGAGCAGACTTCAGTAAACAGTATCAGTAATGGACATTCAGATAATGAATGCAGTGATTCATCTGGAAAAAGAAGCAAGGCAAGTACAAAAAGATGTCGTAAGAAGCCAAGAAGTCGACCTTCTGCTGCAGAAATGTTAGATTTCTTAAAATCCTATAGTCAAAAGGGAGCGCAAGTGGAAGAATTAAGAAAAGCTTAAAGTTTTAAAAGAAATGAAAGACGAAAAAACTGCCTTTTTCAACCGTTTTTTTGATTATATGGATAAAAAGTGAACGTTAAGAAAAACATGACTATGAAAGTGTACAGACAAACCTATGGATATTTAGCCACTGAAAGCTCTAAATGCAGTAGGCAACAGGGCTTATGGGAGGCATTTGAGAAGCCGTGTTAGGGGTTTTAGGGATAAGGGATAACTGCAAAAATAATTTTAGGGACTAAATTCTTATGGGGATAAGGGATCACTAAGATAGTTTTAGGGATAACAAAAAAAAATAGCTTTGATTTCTCAGTTGTCACACGTTTGATCACTTTTGTCAAGGATTTGCATTACCAGCGACCGGTAAGAACAGTAACAAGTCATTTATCAGTCCAAATTAGAGCAAGATGGGTCAGATGTCAAAGATTTGCTCCCAGGCTCTTTTATTCTGTCAACCGATGACATCATGGCATGCATGTAACATGGGCAGCACATGCGCGCTCAACAGACTCATTCTCATCGATATGGCTTCCCTGAAAGTACTGCATACAGTTACGGGTTGCATTTTTAAAGTTTAAACAAGGTGATGAGAAACTGGCTATTAAATGGTCGTTTTCAACAAAACTAGAAGTGGAAGATTTAGCATCATTCCTTCGAAATCTCAAGTCATCTGGGATTGACCAAAGAACCAAGGAAATTGGTGTTTTGAAAAAAAAACTGAAGTCGCAGTACAAGCTGTATGTTAAAAAATCTAAATACAATGTCTTTACTAGTCTTACAGTCCTAACATATCTCTGAGGAGCCCTCTCAGTATAAGTCTGGGGGCTTCTTGAGGTCTCCTTGCAACTTCTTACTTCTTCTTTTACTATTATTACTTACTCTAAACTTATGTAAGATCCTAGTCTATTATTCACTGTAACTTTCTATGATTGTATGTCCTGGTGAGTAAATAAATTAAAAAAAAACTCCTAAATATTGATAATATTTTGTTTACCAAAATATTTCAAAAACGTCCACCAAATGTCAGTCAGAGAACAACACACTTTATTTTACATGTAGGACCTTTCCTCTCACCCTACCAAATTCAAATTGGCAAACCAGATATTGTTGTAGCAAAATGGCGGCACAGTAATTGTAAAGGTGGAGTTATTTTAACTCTAAAAGGAGTTAGTTACACTCCTGGCAGAGTCAACTTAACTCCTAGTGTTGGAGTTAGTTTTCACAAGTTAATTTAACTCCAGAACAGTGTTAAATTTTACTCCTTTTAGGGGTTGAAAATACACTATACTTTAGTTCAACTCTTAAAGGAGAGTCAGTGTAACTCCCAAATTGGAGTTATTTAAAAGGAGTTACTTTTACTCCGTAAGACGAGTATATTATACTCTCTTTTAGGAGTTACTATAACTCTACAAGAGGGTATATTTTACTCAAATCCGAGAGTCACTACAAAGGAGTTAATTTTACTTCTTACAAAGAGTAAGAATAATCCACTTTGGGAGTTAATTCTGATTAACTTACTTTACCTCAAGCTTCATGAAGGAATTTTGGTTTTCTTTCAGTTAAGACTTATACTTCCTTTGGGAAGTAATTCAGAGTTTCTTAAATTTGTAAGAAGAGTTGGTTTTACATTTATATTAATATTTTTAGGAGTCCCTTTGGACAAGACTTATCAAATTTTGTCATGGGAATACAAACAAACAAATAAGACGAAGCGAAGTATTGTGATTGTTTATTATAAGTAGCCACTATTTTAGATTTTAGTCAAAAGGTTACAATTCCCAGTGCATTTCAGAGCCAAAACTTACAAAAAGATTTTGTCCCACAGCTGTGATAAACAATACCGGCTGTTACTGTTTGCTAGACATAATCATACAACATACCATCTTATTGGCTATACAAAGGTTATTTTTTTTTCTGCTTGACTGGACAATGCGCAATGCACAAGAAGCTACTAAAACTGCAAACTAAAACAAAAAAAAAATTTATAGAACTTTTGTTGAATACGCAATATAGATCAGTTAATGAGGCCCTGTCAAGGTAAATTTTGACAAGCAACGTGGCTGAGAAAGTAGCGCCAGCACATGGAATGAAATATTGTGACAAAACAGCTAAGTCTTTCTTGTTAAATTCTGACCGAGAGCAATATCAAAGTACAAAACAAAAAGACAAAACACGAACACAAAACAAGTGACACAGGAAACCCCGCCGGCAGGGCCCTGTCAATGGATTACATTTATGGCCGGCTCTCAGTTTCTGTGGATCTTAGAAGCCACGAACTTACTGTCTCTACTAACATCTATCTCCATCAGTTAATAGTATATTATTAAACAAAGTTATTATGTTTGAAAGTATATCATATAGTTTACACTTATTCCCAGTTAAAATGGGCCAAACAGGTTTTCACCTGTCTGCAAAAAAAGTATCTTTAGAGAAGTTTATTGGGAGATATTTTTGACTTTTTTTCATCACAGGGGTAAGATCTTTTAATAAAAGTAACATCCAAGCTCAAGCTGATTTCTTTTGGTTGAGATTTTCATCCTCAAACACCCAAAACGTTGAATTCTTAGTTGTTGAAAGAAATTCTTGCACCTTGCCTTTTTCCGACACACAGTGCCCATGTTAACAGCGCCAGATGAAAGCTAAAAGGATGTAGGCTTCACCATGCATAAAAACGTCTTCCTCGTCCCTTTTCTCTTCATAATTTCGTCATTGTAACATTGTCTTCAATTTTAGCGTAACCTCCGTTACCTAAATGTGGTAACTTCTTACTAATCCAGAGGACCTTCGGCAGCAGTTTGAAGTTTACAAGACTTATTTATGAAAGCTTAACCGTGTGTCTGAATGTCGAAACGAGCAGAACGCTCATCAAGCTCAAGTTTGAACTCTCAACCTACACCTAAGCGAAATCACGGTGAGATGGACAACGAAGTCGATACAGATTCACCGCTGTCCTTGAAAGTCATCTTAGACAAGCTTAGCGCTATAGAAAGCAGAATGGAGGATAATTTTAACAATCTGCACACTGAAGTATCAACCCTAAGATGTGAACTCATACAAGATATGGAAGGTGTCAAATGTACAATCAAAGAGATCGAAAAATCCCTCGAGAATGCGTGGGCCACGATCGAAGATGTCCAAGGAGACTTCAAGACTCACAAAGACTCAAAAAGGACACATCAAGAAATGCTCAACCGCCAGTCACGGGAAATCAAGTTATTAAAAGAGGAGCTTGCTAAATCACAAGCTGAAACTGCGCTACTGAAAACGTCACAACAAAGAACACAAGAAAGTCTCGTTGCCCTAGAAGATTACACAAGGAGAGAAAACTTAAGGTTCATGAACATCCCCGAAGAGGCTGACGAAAATTGCTCTGATATAGTTGACAATATAATCGAAAATGAGCTAAAGATAGACCCACAAGACATAAGATTTCATGCTGTGCATCGTGTCGGAAAACCACCGTCGCGAAATAGTGATAACAACAGTTCGCCGTGCCCTCACGCCATCATTGCAAGGTTGGTCGTGAGGGAAGACAGAGACGCGGTTTTTGCTGTTAAAAACCGTCTAAAGCATTCCCAACATTACAAAGAAGCTTTTATTACGAAAGATTATGCAAGAGTGATCCAAGAAGAGAGAAAAACTTTGATTCAAGCCATGTATGTTGCAAAAGAACAAGGATGTGAAGCTAAAGTTATCAACCGAACCCTCTACATCAACAAAGAAGCTTGCAATGTTACCAACATTCCACACGATTTTCGTCCCACCGCCCCTTAATTTCCATCAACAGAAATTAATGGTTGTTCCTGCCCAGATTCTAACCTGGAACCCGCTTTGGCTATTCCCCGACACCGATCAAGGTTTCATGGTAGTTTGATATGTTTGTGAGGCTTGGTCTGTATGTAAGTTGCTGTGTTATTTATGTTCATGTTTGTTTTGTACTTTATAATACGATAAGATTCTTGCCACTCGTGTTTCCATCGTTTCCCTTTTTATGCGATTGCTTAATTGAATCTTTAGTTACCGAAAAAACTGCTCGCAAAAAATTGCCTTTGGAAGCTTTGCATTCTCCGTCACCCGCGCCTGTTGCTCGCACCTTCAGAAAAAATCGTTAATTTTAATTCCCTTGATTTAATATGCCTGT